>NC_137920.1:7120074-7130074 GCF_963457725.1 Sprattus sprattus | reverse complement strand
AGTCACAGACAGTTAGCTACAGTAGGACAGAGTATATTATAGCATGTTGTGAACACGTCGTCACTAATGCAGTCAGCTAACCAGTCACAGACAGTTAGCTACAGTAGGACAGAGTATATTATAGCATGTTGTGAACACGTCGTCACTAATGCAGTCAGCTAACCAGTCACAGACAGTTAGCTACAGTAGGACAGAGTATATTATAGCATGTTGTGAACACGTCGTCACTAATGCAGTCAGCTAACCAGTCACAGACAGTTAGCTATAGTAGGACAGAGTATATTATAGCATGTTGTGAACACGTCGTCACTAATGCAGTCAGCTAACCAGTCACAGACAGTTAGCTACAGTAGGACAGAGTATATTATAGCATGTTGTGAACACGTCGTCACTAATGCAGTCAGCTAACCAGTCACAGACAGTTAGCTACAGTAGGACAGAGTATATTATAGCATGTTGTGAACACGTCGTCACTAATGCAGTCAGCTAACCAGTCACAGACAGTTAGCTACAGTAGGACAGAGTATATTATAGCATGTTGTGAACACGTCGTCACTAATGCAGTCAGCTAACCAGTCACAGACAGTTAGCATGTTGTGAACACGTCGTCACTAATGCAGTCAGCTAACCAGTCACAGACAGTTAGCTACAGTAGGACAGAGTATATTATAGCATGTTGTGAACACGTCGTCACTAATGCAGTCAGCTAACCAGTCACAGACAGTTAGCTACAGTAGGACAGAGTATATTATAGCATGTTGTGAACACGTCGTCACTAATGCAGTCAGCTAACCAGTCACAGACAGTTAGCTACAGTAGGACAGAGTATATTATAGCATGTTGTGAACACGTCGTCACTAATGCAGTCAGCTAACCAGTCACAGACAGTTAGCTACAGTAGGACAGAGTATATTATAGCATGTTGTGAACACGTCGTCACTAATGCAGTCAGCTAACCAGTCACAGACAGTTAGCTACAGTAGGACAGAGTATATTATAGCATGTTGTGAACACGTCGTCACTAATGCAGTCAGCTAACCAGTCACAGACAGTTAGCTACAGTAGGACAGAGTATATTATAGCATGTTGTGAACACGTCGTCACTAATGCAGTCAGCTAACCAGTCACAGACAGTTAGCTACAGTAGGACAGAGTATATTATAGCATGTTGTGAACACGTCGTCACTAATGCAGTCAGCTAACCAGTCACAGACAGTTAGCATGTTGTGAACACGTCGTCACTAATGCAGTCAGCTAACCAGTCACAGACAGTTAGCTACAGTAGGACAGAGTATATTATAGCATGTTGTGAACACGTCGTCACTAATGCAGTCAGCTAACCAGTCACAGACAGTTAGCTACAGTAGGACAGAGTATATTATAGCATGTTGTGAACACGTCGTCACTAATGCAGTCAGCTAACCAGTCACAGACAGTTAGCTACAGTAGGACAGAGTATATTATAGCATGTTGTGAACACGTCGTCACTAATGCAGTCAGCTAACCAGTCACAGACAGTTAGCTACAGTAGGACAGAGTATATTATAGCATGTTGTGAACACGTCGTCACTAATGCAGTCAGCTAACCAGTCACAGACAGTTAGCTACAGTAGGACAGAGTATATTATAGCATGTTGTGAACACGTCGTCACTAATGCAGTCAGCTAACCAGTCACAGACAGTTAGCTACAGTAGGACAGAGTATATTATAGCATGTTGTGAACACGTCGTCACTAATGCAGTCAGCTAACCAGTCACAGACAGTTAGCTACAGTAGGACAGAGTATATTATAGCATGTTGTGAACACGTCGTCACTAATGCAGTCAGCTAACCAGTCACAGACAGTTAGCTACAGTAGGACAGAGTATATTATAGCATGTTGTGAACACGTCGTCACTAATGCAGTCAGCTAACCAGTCACAGACAGTTAGCTACAGTAGGACAGAGTATATTATAGCATGTTGTGAACACGTCGTCACTAATGCAGTCAGCTAACCAGTCACAGACAGTTAGCTACAGTAGGACAGAGTATATTATAGCATGTTGTGAACACGTCGTCACTAATGCAGTCAGCTAACCAGTCACAGACAGTTAGCTACAGTAGGACAGAGTATATTATAGCATGTTGTGAACACGTCGTCACTAATGCAGTCAGCTAACCAGTCACAGACAGTTAGCTACAGTAGGACAGAGTATATTATAGCATGTTGTGAACACGTCGTCACTAATGCAGTCAGCTAACCAGTCACAGACAGTTAGCTACAGTAGGACAGAGTATATTATAGCATGTTGTGAACACGTCGTCACTAATGCAGTCAGCTAACCAGTCACAGACAGTTAGCTACAGTAGGACAGAGTATATTATAGCATGTTGTGAACACGTCGTCACTAATGCAGTCAGCTAACCAGTCACAGACAGTTAGCTACAGTAGGACAGAGTATATTATAGCATGTTGTGAACACGTCGTCACTAATGCAGTCAGCTAACCAGTCACAGACAGTTAGCATGTTGTGCGAGTCATCAGTTAACATGTAACTAGTGTGAGTGACAGCTGCTAGCCGTTAGCCTCTTGTTCAGAGGTATATAGGGTGTGTGTGCGTGTGTGTGTGTGTGCGTGTGTGTGGATTAGTGAGTTGTGACGACCTGCATTTGGGAGGGCTAGGGAAAAAAAAGCCAAATTCATGTACTGGCTCTGCTAATGCTCACTGCTAATGCTCACAGCTTATGCACACACACACACACACACACACACACACACACACACACACACACACACACACACACTGATGTCCAACACACACACACACACACACACACACATTGATGTCCAACACACACACACACACACACACACACACACACACACACACTGATGTCCAACACACACACACACACACACACACATTGATGTCCAACACACACACACATTGATGTCCAACACACACACAAACATATTGATGTCCAACATTAAACCAAATCAAAACACAGCCTGTTGGCAAACCACCCAGGTCACTGCATACAGTTATACCACCCCCCCACACACACACACACACACACACACACACAGACACACACACACACTCCCTCTCTGAGGCCAACTGTGGCTTTTTTATGTGCTCATCTGTTTTAAGTGGGTCACAGTAAAAAACATATCCCTATACCCACCCACCCCCCCCCCCCCCCCTCCCACACACACACACACACACGTTGCTTACATGGTCAACATATGTGAGTAGGGTGTGTGTGGGCTAGTTGGATTGCAGGGAAGAGGGAGAGAGGGAGTGTGTGTGTGTGTGTGTGTGTGTGTGTGTGTGTGTGTGTGTGTGTGCGTTTGTGTCCCATCCTACATTCCTCTCTGGGCCACAGACAACAGCAGCTGCCAGGCCTGACACTGGTTGGTTGGTTGGTGTGTGTATGTGTGTGTGTGTGTGTGTGTGTGTGTGAGTGAGTGAGTGAGTGAGTGAGAGAGAGAGTATGAGAGAAAACACATTAGTGGATTATATTTGCAGAAGCCAAAGAATCCCATGGATAAATGGAGAACACATTTAAACATTATGAACACAGAGAGAGGAGACTAGAATGTTCCTTAATTGAACCAGTATTCCAACCTTTACATCACAGAGAGAGGAGACTAGAATGTTCCTTAATTGAACCAGTATTCCAACCTTTACATCACAGAGAGAGGAGACTAGAATGTTCCTTAATTGAACCAGTATTCCAACCTTTACATCACAGAGAGAGGAGACTAGAATGTTCCTTAATTGAACCAGTATTCCAACCTTTACATCACAGAGAGAGGGGAATAGAACATCGCTTAATTGAACCAGTATTCCAATCTTTACATCACAGAGAGAGGGGAATAGAACATCGCTTAATTGAACCAGTATTCCAACCTTTACATCACAGAGAGAGGGGAATAGAACATCGCTTAATTGAACCAGTATTCCAACCTTCACATCACAGAGAGAGGAGACTAGAACGTTCCTTAATTGAACCAGTATTCCAACCTTTACATCACAGAGAGAGGAGACTAGAACGTTCCTTAATTGAACCAGTATTCCAACATTTACATCAGAGAGAGAGGGGACTAGCACACACGGACGGACGGACGGACGCACACACACACACACACACACACACACACACACACACACAGTTCTGTGGTATTAACTGGTGGATGTAACAGGAAATGGCAGACATGTTTTGGCCAGTTACCAGAAAGGAACAGTTGTTTCGTTTACAGATCAGAGGTGTGAGTGTGTGAGTGTGTGTGTGCATTCCAGCCCATTCACCAGTTAATACCACATCACTGTGTGTGTGTGTGTGTGTGTGTGTGTGTGTGTGTGTGTGTGTGTGTGTGTGTGTGTGTGTGTGTGTCGGTGTGTGCGCATTCCGTCCCATTCGATTACATCCAACAGTTAATACCATAAGCACTCAGAGTGGGTGTTGGAATAGCAGTCACGCACCAGACTTGAACTCATAACCTTGGCCATGGGAGGTGTGTGTGTGTGTGTGTGTGTGTGTGTGTGTGTGTGTGTGTGTAGGGCAGTCATGCATGAGACTTGAACTCATAACCTTGGCCATGGGAGTCGGGTGTGCTAGCGTGGATGGATGCTAGCGTCTGTCGCTAGCACGTCTCCTAAGGTGTCAGGGACTGAGGTTTACTCACTGCACAGCACTGTACCCACTGGCTACTGTTACGTGTGTGTGTGTGTGTGTGTGTGTGGCTATGCGCTAATGCGTCAGTATGACTTAACTATTAGGGACCTCACTCTCTCCAACAGGCACTAAGTCTCAAGGTGAAGGGTTAGTCAGTTGTGAGTGTGTGAGTGTGTGAGTGTGTGAGTGTGTGAGTGTGTGAGTGTGTGAGTGTGTGAGTGTGTGAGTGTGTGAGTGTGTGAGTGTGTGAGTGTGTGAGTGTGTGAGTGTGTGAGTGTGTGAGTGTGTGAGTGTGTGAGTGTGTGAGTGTGTGAGTGTGTGAGTGTGTGAGTGTGTGGAAAAAAACTGGGGTTGTTCAAGTTCGCAGGGACCAGGAGGTAGTTCAGCCGTACATCTACAGCTGTCCGTTGCGGGCAAATTTAAGAGAGTGGAAAGAGTAGAGAGAGAGAGAGAGTGAAGAGAGAGTGTAGAGAGAGAGAAAGAGTGTAAAGAGAGAGAGTAGAGAGAGAGAGAGAGAGTGTAAAGAGAGAGTGTAGAGAGAGAGAGAGAAAGAAAGAGAGAGTAGAGAAAGAGAGGCTATAAAAAACACAGGGAGAGTGTCTGATATCAGAGGGAGAGAAGGATGGGGATTAAGAACAAGTAGGATCTATTGTGTTTGTCAGTCATTGGGGGAGTGACAGACTGGTTGGACAGCATCTGGTTTCTCTGCGAGAGAGAGAGAGAGAGAGAACGAGCGAGAGAGAGAGAGAGAGAGAGAGAATCCTACTGATCTCTTACAGTCGTCTATCAGTCGTCTATCAGACAGATCAATCCCTCTGTCCCTTAAATCCCCTGCCTGAAGCAGTATCACTCACCCTACTCTTCACACACACACACACACACCACATCATCATCATTATTATCAACTTAGACATCAACAACGTCAGTATGAAGCTTCTGCCTCAGCATCAATCTGGATACCCATCACGTCTCGTCTCATAGCTCACCTCGTCTCATAGCTCACCTTGCCCAGTCTACCTCTGTGCGTCAGACATTTTAAGTACTTCCACACCATTATTAGGCGCAGACATCTTCAGTACTTCCATACCATAATAAGCATATCACATCTTCAGTACGACCAACCAACCACTAACATCATGAAGTCACTAATGACGACCCGCACACACACACTCATCAGTCACTAATGACGACCCACACACACTCATCAGTCAGACGGAGGCTCACACACACACACACTATAATATGACACAGGCTCACTCACACACACAATAATATGACGGGGCTCACACACACACTATAATATGGACACAGGCTCACACACACACTATAATATGACAGAGAATCACACACTCATGGCAACATGATACACCTATGAGGCAGACTTGAGTGTTAAACAGAGTTGTGTGACGATCAACAAAATTGTTTGTGACCATACTCAGTCAGATTGATTTACATGGTGAGAGATAATGAAGGCTTGGTGCGGTGTGTCACCACACACACACACACACACACACACTGTAGTATCAGGTGAGTAATCTGATAGTGACACACACTCAAACATACCTCGAGTCACTAGCTAGACACACACACATAATGTGACAGACACACATGCACATTAATGGTCTTGCACACAGATCATCTTTAACAGTAGGAGCACACACCCTCACATAAATGATTATCCCACTGGTCTCACACACACACACACACACACACACACACACACACACACACACACACACACACACACACACACACACACACACACACACACCATCCAACTGCACCTGCTACTAAACCCTTTGCAGAATGCGGTATGATCCTACCCCACCCAAACACACTATGGGCGCACACACACACACACACACACACACACACACACACACACACACACAGTCACTACACTGGAATACTGAACAAGGGTTTATAACCCAGCCTGCCAAGGAGGAGAAACACAATCGAAGATCATGATCATCATCATCATCATCCCTTCTGAGTCTTTAAGATCACATTTTTGTTCTTTCTTGAGTTTCACTGGAGGCGATCAATGAATTTCCTGCTGGTCAACGAGCCAATCAATGAACAAACAACCACACCTCACTGTAAACTATTGATTTCCAGTCCCAGGCCCATTATCCCATTGTTCAACAGGAGTCAGCTGTGATGACATCATCACAGAGCAGGGAGCCTAAGTGGACTACAGACAGCACAGGGACTCGACTAGGACTACAGTCCACACAGTATAGATCCACAGCAGACCAGATCTACAGCAGACCAGATCCACGGCAGAAGACAGATCTATGACTGAACTAAGGGCTGGTGTGTTCAGACTCCAGTCCACACAGTAACATAGAGCCAGAGCAGACTAGATCCACAGCAGACCAGATTCAAGGCAGAAGCCAGAACTATGGCTGAACTTAGGGATGGTGTGTTAAGACTCCAGTCCACACAGTAACAGAGCCAGAGCAGGCCAGATCTCCAGCAGGAGACAACTATGACTGAACTAAGGGCTGGTGTGTTCAGACAAGACCAGGAATTTGTGTTGGATTGGCTACTTTATGTCGCCGCAGGACCAGACACTAAAATAGCAGCCATCTCTGGTAGGGATCAGGCGCCCTTCAGTAGCAGTGTGCCTCCAGAGATGACTGGTCTCGACCCATCTGCACTGCAGGGCTACGCATGATGGCATAATGCCCACGCTGGGGCAAGGGATCTGTGATTATTCAACACATTTGCCCCTCTATGTGAAATGCTCATTTCTGGCTACCAGCCACATGTCAGTTAAATCTTCTGTATTCATTATTTAAACAAGAGGATTCTAGATCCTAACTTCCTTTGTAGTAATTATTTAAACACGCTTCCACGCTCTGTGTTCCATTCCAAACAAACAATCAAGACGATTCTAGAACAGATCTCCCCCAGAGATGGGCCAGTGCCTGCTGCGGTCTGAGACCTTAAAACTTATCCATCATCCACATCATCTAATGTTGGAATGGCCTACCTAGTTGATGTCTGTTCCAGAGACTGCCTTGGTCAATTTAAAAAAGAGGAGAAAAAAAAACTCACTTAAAACAAAAAACTCCACTAGTCTAATAAATTAATTTGTTTGGGGCATACTTTGTAACTAATGATATTAAATACCAAAACTACTATTATTATTGTTGTTATTCATTCTTTTTTTATTTCAGCCTCAATTTTTTTTGCTTTACTGTTTTGTAAGATGCTTTGGACAAAAGTGTTTGCTAAATACTGTAACTACCGCGACTAAAATCCACAGGATTGAGGACCCCCACAGAGCTGGCAGCAGTGCACATGGTGGGGGTATCAGGGCACGGGGCGGAGATATCAGGGCACAGGGCGGAGCGGGGGTATCAGTGCACAGGGTGGGGGTATCAGGGCAAAGGGTGGGGGTATCAGGGCACGAGCGGGGGTATCATTACACAGGGTGGGGGTAGAAAAGCACAGGGCATCAGTGGGGTGAGGTGGGAATTGTTGGTGCCTGCGGGATTTTTAACCAGATGCCCTCTCTATGAACCCTTCCAGCTCATACAGAGCCAGCATGTGGATTATGAACCTCAATGTGGGCAAGCACTGCCACACGCACAGATAAATATCTCTTGACAACTTTAATCTGACCATCTGCAGACCTCTGGGTGCTGGGTGTGTTTTGTGGGCAGGAGAGAAAGACAAGCGAGATGAAGACAGATAACGACAGAGAGAAAGACAACAGTGTACGTCTGAGCGTCACAATAGTGCGTTGTAGCGTCACGATAGAACGTTTGAAAGTCATAATAGCCTTCGGGGATCTGCAGCACAGACGGCCTTGTTTACCGCCAGGTGCACTTTGCTTTTAAAAGCGCAAAGACCAAATGGTGGCTTTAAAAATAAAAAATAAAATAGTATTATTTAAGCACGCCTCTCTCTTGCAACATTGAAGTCTGGGCCTTAACACCATTCATTTGAGAGATTGTTTAAACTCCAGCTACAAGTACTAAACAATTCAAAAATGTGTGGCAAGGCAACTAAAAATAAATGCAAACTAAAATACAAAAGGTCAAACGCCACTCAGATGAATTATCTTTCAACACCTGAAGTTAGCTCGACTGGGTTAGTTTGGTGGCTGACGTCAGGTGCTTTCAAATGATAGCGTGCTGGTTCATAGTGTCAGCCGAAGACACCAATGAAGGCTCTCTTCGAAATGTTGACAATATCATATCCCATTTGCGGCACAAACACCAGCGAAATAGGCCGAGGGATTAAAATTGGAGCATTTAGAAAAACTTGCGGTTGCGTACATTTCAACTGTGTAGGCTAGTCTAGAAACAGTCCAGCGAGAATGAGTGAATGAATATTAATTGAGGGACACTTGCACTGGAACAATGGTGGTGTTTAGCCTGCAATAGCTAGGCGCCTAGCTCCACAAGGAGCAGGTTATCGCCCAACTGGGCTTCGGTGGCTAACCATTGAACTGTTTCGCCAATTAATCTAAAACCCCAACGTGACAAATCAACACCTCCCGGTGCAATTTGCCGCCCCCGTTAAGCAGCGATGACTGGCCAACAGGCGCTAGGTCGGCTAGCGTTTCAGCGACACTTCAAATGATTACTACTCTACTCCCATCAGAAACCCCGCTACAGCTGACTCAAAAGATTCCCCTAATCCCGTTTTAGGCGAAGATACGAGTTTGGACTTTAAAGCAACATACATGATCAAAAAAACACGATAGCTTGCCGAAACAGAAATCCCCTTCAAACATGCAAAAAAACACACACGCACAAGGAACAGCGAAGGCGTCTTAAAGCGGAGTCGGACGAAAACAATGCACTGAGCACGCTGAGCATTGCTATCGTGATCCGCATGTGCTAAATCTCATCGCAGCAATTTCTTAGCGTTACCTTTTTGCAATTCCCTGGGGCTTCACTCAGTGTGTCGGAGATGTAGTCTAGCTGAAGGAGTCGGACCGCGAAAACACTCTTCTCGCTCCTTTTCTCCGGGGCACGAATCCGAAAACTTCACATAAACCCGTTCAAATAACTACGGTCTGAGAGACTGGTTCCAAATGGTCTTGCGGGCGGGGCACGATTTGGAGGTGGGGGCGAGACCCAAAGACAGGGGCATTATCCAAAAAAAGCGACAAAAAAAAAAAAAACATCTCGTGCCATTCGGTGCACCGTCGTCCAATCAAGTCGAGCAATCGGGATTCGCTACGAACGCCTGTGATGTCATTTCAATAAAGCCTGTCTTTTTTGCATAAAAGCAGCCCCTCCCTAATCGGGCGATACCCTGGCGTGAAGCGTCTCTCTCTCTCTCTCTCGCTCTCGCTCTCCCCTCTCTCTCTCTCT
>NC_137920.1:7082574-7115074 GCF_963457725.1 Sprattus sprattus | reverse complement strand
AACGGGGTTGGGCCAGACTGAGTATGAGCTTGAAATCAATTCAGGCGGAAATACGTAGGCTGGTGTCACCAGGCTAGGTGTCATGGGATGTCATGGGATTCCTACTCTGGTGAGTCTGTCGTTCGCAGAAATAGACATAAATGTGTCATGTTGTGGCCTTCAATGTATCAAGAGTCAGCTGGCAGCTATCTCCTGTCTTGGACAGCTAAGAGCTGCTGTCGTAGTGACCTGTCCTGACCTTTTCCAAACACAAATGCAGTTGAGGCCTAGGCCTACAGAGACGTGACCCACATAGGCCTGCTTTCCCCACTCTGGTTTCTGAACACATCTCAAGGATTGTACCTATTCTTCCTAATAAACCTATACTGAACTGAAATTATCTTACAACACACACACCAATACAGTAGTTTCTTCTCTAAACTTACTTTCACACAGCCGAATACAGTAGTTTCTTCTCTAAACTTACTTTCACACAGCCGAATACAGTAGTTTCTTCTCTAAATTTAGCCCTCTGTCCCAGTTATGACAGGCCTTGTTGTGTCAGATTTCTAATTTAAAAGTAGGAAAAATATACAGTTTTCTGATCTGGTTAAAACTCTAAGTTCTTGTTACTTGAGGTGGAAATACTCACAAAGTCCAGCCGGCAGAGTGTGAAGCAAAACGGTTTATTTCAGTCAGTGCAATACCAAACAAATCACAAACCTGAGCATGTCTGCAGACAGTGCTCCTGATACAAAGATTTGCAATGGCTTATACTGTATACTGTAGATGTACCCTACATCTTAAATCTCCACCCCTGTGTCTACAATCCAACTTCTCCGTTTTTGTTGAGTAGCCTAGTAAGCACGTGCAACAGTTTGAACTCTCCATGACACTGGAGTGGGTCTTATCAGTACTCCCCAGAGACCTCTATGGAGGAGAACTACGGCCTCTTGCGACCAGCGTTTTCAAAGTCTAATATGTTAGTTTTTAAGACTTTTGCAATCATTTATCACTGTAATATCTCATGCTATGTTACACCCATATCATGGTGCTTATTACGAACATTCTATTGATTAATATAATATTAGCATTTTTCACATATTGAACAAAAACTGTGAGAGTCGTATGCAGTCGATATAGGCCGTCATGTTATCGTACTCCTCGGGATGTGTGTGTGTGGGTGTGTGCGTGAGTAGGGTAGAAAGAGAGGTACACAGAGATAGAGAGAGATGGAGAGAGATAGAGAGAGATGGAGAGAGATGGAGAGAGATGGAGAGATGGAGAAAGATGGATAGAGATGGAGAGATGGAGAAAGATAGACAGAGATAGAGAGAGATGGAGAGATCTGTCAGGGAGTGGAGTGGCTGCAACCGTACCAACTTTAGTAGTGTGTGTCTGATGGAGAAATGTCTGTGAGTGTAAGTAGGAGTGTGTGTCCAGCTCAGGATGTTAATATGAGTGTGTGTTAATCTCTGAGTGTTAGAATGAGTGTGTCCATCTCTGGCTGTGAGTATGAGTGTGTGTATCTGTAGCTTTGTTAGTTAATAATATACACACAAATAGTAAGATTTAATTTACAGATTTTCCACCACAGCCTCTCACCCAGGGAACGGATCACACAGCAGGTTAGCCACTAGGCAACAAACACACACCCATACTCATCTCTGTCTCAAAACAGACAACAGATAAATAAAGACATCTTATCTCAACCACACTGTGTTCATCCACTGGACAGAGAATAGAGCAAAAACTCTCAAAGAATGGAAGATTAGGACGGAAAACTATACAGCAACTGTTGTGGGAGACATAGAGGGAGAGAGAGAAAGAAAGAGAGAGAGAGTGTGTGTGTGTGTGTCACTGAGAGAGAATGAAAGGGAAAAAGGTAAAGACAGAAAGAAAGAAAGACAGAGACTGTCTCGTCTGGCTTTACATTTTCCCATGTGAATCTAACTGGTTGTTTCCTGTATGATACATTTCATTTGATACCTTTGATAACTATGCACAGAGTGGACCAGACGGTATGTCACCCTCCCAAAAATCGATAGAGGGGGGGCTTATGGGCCCAGAGAGACATAGTGTATTGTGCCATACAGACACAATTGCCTCACTGTGGCCAGAGCTTAGGAAAGAACAAGCAGTTACGGCCTTTGCACATATAAAAGTTAGTATAGTCACAGGTATATTGAGTGCTCAAGTACACACGATGTTTAAAGCAAGCTAAACTATTGGCTTTTGCTGCATAGTGTTAAGGAATATTCTTTGTTCCTTTGCGTGTTGGTTTAGGACTTGGAAGATACGCCAGTGCGAAGGTTTTGTTGTAACAAGGTAGAGCTTTACTTGATAAGTTGCAGCACAAATACAGTTGAGTTTACGTGATCAATTTCACCAAGTGAACACAACCGGAGAGCTCGAGCCTACAATAGAAAGAGTCCAGTTCTTATAGTCTATCCTTTACTGATGTCCCTGCGGGCATCCTGTTTTACCCTCATGAATGGGATCCCTATTCTGGTGAGTCTGTCGTTCGCTGTCTTAAATGTGTCATGTTGTGTGAAATCCCTGCATTTCTGTCTCTCAGGGATTAGCTGACCATGTTATCTACGCCAGTGGCCTTCAATGTATCAAGAGTTCAACGAACAGCTCTCTCCTGTCTTGGACAGCTAGGCGCTACTGTTGCAGTGACCTGACCTTTTAAATACAGATGAGGCCTATGCCTAGGCCTACAGAGACATGACCCACATAGGCTTGCTTTCCCACTCTGGTTTGCAGACTGCTGCTCAAAGATTGTACCTATTCTTAATAAACCTATACTGAACTGAACTACCTATGAAATTATCTTACAATAGTAAGATGTACTTATGTTGCTGTATAGTGTATTGATAGTATATGTTCTTGCTAAAGTAAAATAGATTGTAGTCTTGTGTGTCTGATAAGCCACAAAGGGGGTATATGTGAGATATTTTTTATGTTTAGATGAACATGTCATGGATGAACTCGTCAGTATGAAAGTCTACCTTTAGGAAAGGCAGATTAGGCGGAAACCAGCCATAAACCAGCCATAAATCACGGCACAGACACATACCAAGAAACCCCCAGTGAAGAGGGGGTTTTAGATGATCTCAGGAAATCCAGATACACACACACACACACACACACACACACACACACACACACACACACACACACACACACACACACACACACACACACACACCGAGAGAGAGAGAAATTAGGAGTAAAAGTTAGAGAATGGGGTTAGTTCTGATTGGCCTTGCAGAACAGCCCATCACAGAGTGGGAGGAACTAGGTTCCTTTGTAAAGTCTGACACAACATTCATACATTGACATCGAGCTAATCCATGGACCATCTCCTTTTTGTGGCTTAGTGACTACAATAAATCTCAGATCAACACATTAGGGCTTTTGACTATTCATTGTGGATTTGTAAAAGATTCGGGAAGACTGCCTTGCAACGACAGAAAACGCAATAACGAAGGTACGTTGACGAAAGATTTCTAAAAGCGTCAGCATGCATCATAATTAGCAGTGGGTACCACAGGACTGCATTTGTTAAAAAAGCGAAATAATTCAGTCTAGCTTCGCGTCTAAATGGTGGTGCTAGAATACAAATGGGGTTAGACGAATTTTTCGTTTCTGACGTGAAAATCAGGTCACATGTTGCACCAGGTGTTGACCTACCTCACAGAAATGGGACGAGTTTCTTATATTTATAATGTCAGTGTTGTTTTGACTTGGCATTAAGAAGCACATATCTGTAGTTGACTAATGCCTCAGAGGCTAAATGTAAAATGTCCCAGCCAACTTTGTTCACCCAGTATGGACAGTATGCTAATAGGTTGAGTTCCTAATCACATAGTTTAGCTGAAATGGGGCTAATACTTTAGCAACCACTGGCAAGAGATGCGAACTTGAACATTATGTGCAAGCAGTCCAGTTGGAGTATGAAATTCAACAGCCCACATCCATTAAAGTAGTCTTTCCTATGCATGTTTAATAGAGGTGTACTCCACGTCCACGCATAGGCTACGCCGATTTGAATGTAGACGTATTAAACCAACAAATAATAACAATGATTACATCGACAAGAGTGTGGATTTTTTTAACTGCAATGTACACGGCGTTCTGCGTTCTGCTTTTTGACCACACCCTCTCAGACTTTTTAAACTAGACGAGTCAGTAAGCCACCTTGTCAGCACAGACCAAAATTAAACTAAAACGTTACTTTAGAGTCTATATAATGGACCAAATGGAATGTCTAAAGTTTAGACACTCCATTTGGTTTTCATCGGGAAGACTGCCTTTCAGCGACATAAAAACGCAATAACAAAGGTAGGTTGACGAAAGATTCCTAAAAGCGTCAGCATGCATCATAAGTAGCAGCGGGTATTACAAGACTGCAAAAAAATAAAAAATACGAACTAAGTCAGTCTAGCTCCGCGTCTAAATGGTGGCGCTACAATACAAATGGGGAAAGGGCTACACGGCCTTCAGGTAACATTTAGCCTTCTTGGGACCGTCTAAGAATTAGAAATGGCGTGGCTTTCTCCTGGTATCCCATATGAAAAAGATCTGTAAAAACATAGCGGAATCACACAAAGACGGCATAATGCCGTTCATGCCCTGTATGTAAGCTACAACTTACATACTGTACTAAAAAGCCTTTACAAAGTCATAATACGTTTTTTGACTGTCAACATAGGCTACATTGAACAACTAGGGTGAGGGATTCTCCTTACAGCAGTGGCGGTCCGTGCATTTCACGACTGGGCCTTCAGCGATGTCCTACACGAAAACTGAGTGAATCCACCTCCTAATACCATCATTATGACGCCATGGCTCTCGAACCATTATATTTATACAGAAAGGCAGTATAAGTGAGCATTGCATCACCTTAACATAGTCGAGTACAGCAGACTTTATTAATATTTACGGAGCTTTTAAAATCAATACACCCGTATTAACAATACATTAAGAGTAGTAAACTCTCAGTTATGATCGCTTGGATATTACTGTCACAACTTAAAAATAAAAGGCGATTTTCAGGGATTAGTCTACAAAGTTTTATTAAGTCCACCGAAAGTAGCCTATGTGAGCTTAAACAAGTTTGTCCACTAAACATCGCATTGTCCCACCTGCAAAGCAGTTTCATTAAACTTCCCATCCTCACGATATCCAGTTTTTCTTGAAAGTTCCGTCTTGAAAATGGCGTTGTTATTGTATCAAAAACTGGAATTATCAAGTTGGTGTAAACTAGTTTATTTGAGTTGGTTAATTATATTTATAAGTTGGTAATTATATTTAGTCTTACCAATTGAAACAACTAGCATAATAAGCATTGAAACCGATGTAGGTCGTTTTCGCATTAGCCAGCTAAACTGAGCACTGAAGCGCTGCACCGGTCTGCCTCAGTATCCAATCAAAGGACGTTTACGTGTCACGTTCAACGCGAGGAAAGAAATCTTCCGGGCCTTCTAGAAGGCCCAGTGTCGCCAACTCGAAATCTGATTGGTTGTCACAACTGTCTGTTTCAGTTCATTCAACTTAAATGAACTGAAACAGCCAGTTGTGAAAACCAATCAGATGTACACGGGCCTTCAACGTGAATTCTGAAGGCCTCAGGGAAGAATTCTGTTCTCGGGGAAGGTTTCTCGGAGCGTGGCAACACATGATAGCTGAAATATGATTGGATGAAAGCTCTAACATACATTAACAATGCTGGAAGCTATGAAATGAAGATAATGGACTATGGGGAATAATTGAATACATATTTATGAAAAGAAAATATTAAAATTAAATGTATTTTATTACATTTATTTTCTGATGATGTTTAGGCCAGCAGAGAAGGCCTTAAAGGCCCTGACGGACCACCACTGCCTTACAGTGAGGCAACGCGGACGAGACATCTAGCAGTTTCTTTAGGGACGTCTATTTAGCGTGGCATTCTCCTGGGAGGCTATCCCAAATGGAAAACAAAGAGTGAAGAACAAACAACAACATCTGCAAATGTTGAGGCAGCTGTGGCCTACTGGTTAGGGTTTCGGGGTGGTAAGCGGAGGGTGACCGGTTCGATCCTGACCAGTAGGAACAATGTGGGCGGTGGAAGTGTAGAGCACTGCTTTCCCATGCCCACATCCACGGCTGAGGTGCCCTTGAGCAAGGCACCTAACCCCGATCACTGCTCCCAGAGATAACATTCAGAGTGTGTGTGTGTCACTATCTCTGCCGTAAAACAGTCACTAGGGCTCCATTTCCACTCCATTTCCATTAAATAGCCTACACAAAGTAGTGAGACTGGCAGTCAGTCCGTTTTTGAAAGTAGGTTATACAATGTTTTTGTAGATATTGACAATTTGAAAATCCTATACACCAGGGACGTGCAGTCATAGGAGGCAGGGGAGGCAGAGCCTCACCTATCATTTTGAAAAGTAAAAAAAAAAAAATTAAAAAAATATTTTTATTTAAATTATAATAATCATATATATTTATGTATTATAAAATAAATATTCATATTTCTCTAGTTATAAGTGTTACGAGTGTCATTTCTGCATGATTCCGATCATTTCGAGCATTTTTATTATCAAAATCGCTGAATTTGAGCATTTCCGGTTCCCAGGGACAGTAGACGTGCCGTGTACTGAGGCAAATGCATTGCTGTCTATCGGACAGCTGAACCAGTGCCTCAGTAGGGATTGCGCAATCACTCCAAACTGGGTTTTACGCATGCGTGCGCAAGCGCAGAACCTTTGAGTTGAGCTCAAAATGCATTGAAAAATATTGCTTACTGAGGCAGGCAGTAGCACTGATTCAGTAAAGGGGGCGAGAGAGAGCGCAATTCTCGGGTATATAGTCTTACGTTGGACTTGTCTTCTTCTACACACTTCTACTTGACCTTGACGGCGAAAATGGAAGATTGCATTGCTAACCTGAAGCAGTTCTCAAAACTGGACTTTCAGTCCAAACAAGAAATGATTGATAACAGTGCTGGAGCTAAAAGGTTTGCTTCAAACGACGGGACAGAAGGTATTGGAGTGTTTCACGTTTCCCAACGGGACTACATATTCGTGCGAAACACGGACCTCGCTAAGAAAAATGCCTTGAAGTTGTGAGCAGAATAGTTGCTATTCCTGAGCTAAACTACTGACTGCATTCGCTCAAGAAGAGGAGGGAAATCGCGGGAGAAGACAGCGGATTTCCACTGAACTATACGGACATTCTAGCCTGACGATGTCATACTCATAATTCTAGTCAGAATATGAGTCTGAGACCGGACAATTGGGCTGTGATTATGGGGCGTGTTTCAACGAACCAGGAAAGAAAATTCCTCTTCGCTGAATTGGATACCTAGAACCAATCAGCGCAACGTAGTATTACCATCTGACAGATTAAACTTTTACCTGCTCCCGTAGGAAGGACGGCAAAAACATCTTTTCAATCGACAAATGCCTTGATCGCGTTTCTCTGTTCCTCTTTCAAAATGAATGCGCTGTCAATATCTGCTGAGATATGCCTGCTCACGTTACTTAATTAGCACTCAAGGCTAGAAGCTACCATTAGTTTCAATGATTTTTTTGGCCAACGCGTTAGCATAACCGATCAATAATGGTCTAGAGTGCTTTAGTTAGGACCTAAAATCCTCGGCAACACTCGTTTTGCGTATACACAACTAACCGAGTCAATGTAGACATAAAAAAGTCGTGTAGATAGCTTAAATCATATAAAATATGTCCCACTAAGCTCCCGAGACGGCGCCATCTTTGTTCGATGTATATTCCGGTATATTCTATCTATATCTGTCCATCAACGTATAAAGCCCGCCCTTACAATTTGATTGGTTTAGATTGCGTTTCAACCTTTTTGAAACGTTAAATCTCTCCCAACTAACTCGATTCCAGACTGAATCTCCCAGACCAAAAATTTTGTGGGCGGAGTTCAGGCTGGTATCCAGGCTACGGACATTCGTGAGTGGATTACGTTTGTTTCACCTCTAATTGACGGTTACGAGCTCCAACAAAAGTGCACCAACTTTAAATTATACTGGTCAGTAGAACATTTTGGTATTGTGTGCTATGTCTGCGGTGTTTAACTGTTTGCTTGTGAATATGTTGTGTTAATAAATATGCAATTGTTTTTGTCTAAACTGCGAATTCAAAACTCTGTCCGAGTCATTTAAATTAGCATCCCAAAACCGTAGTTATATTGTCCCTAGACAAAATAAAATGAGCCACATCATTGGTGGGAGGGATACATACGCTCGCTTGATACTATTAATATCTTATTTGACAGGGTGTAAAAGTTCAATTAGCACACCGGTTGTACGTTTAGCTGTAAGCCTTGTAAAAGTTAGGTTAACAAGTCAGTTAAGTATTGAGCCGCATAACTTCTTATAATAAAAAAAAAACGATCGTTTAAAAGTAATAGTATTAGACAATGAAACATAACGTTTTTTCAGTCCTGGTCAGATGATTTTAAACCATATGCATTTTTACATGTATGATGTATACATTTCCATTTTTTTTTAAACAACTAGAGATCGGAATGACGTAATCACTTCCGGTTTCTGTGCCTCATCAGGTAGGAACCTCACCGCACGTCACTGCTATGCACAATCATTATGACCTCCGCCAAGGAGGTTATGTTTTTCGTCCCTGTATGTTTGTTTGTCTGTCTGTCAGCAGGATTACGCAGAAACGCATGGACCGATTTCCATCAAACTTTGTGGGGAGATTGGGTTATATAGTGGCAATAATTGATTAGATTTTCAGATGTCAAGGTCAAAGGTCAAGGTCACAAGGCGGAGGTTTGCATTCTCTGAATGCTCCCATTCTTGTTTGTAGATGAGTCGGGTAACTGAACTGTTTACTTCCATCTCTAATCCTGACCTGACCTCTGACCTGACCTGACTCTGACCTGTCCCCTCGAAGCCAGTTTACGGTGCAAACCCATGCCACCGTTGTGAGCGACGCGATTTCTAAACCCAATGCATTTCAACGGGAGCCAGTCCATTGTGACGTAGATGAGCGATCTGAGCGACGCGACCGATTAAAATTCGAACATGTTGAAACGTATGCAAATGAGGAGCGATTTTTCCCGGCAGCGGCCAATGAGATTGTTTGGTGTCGTCTTTGACGGTTTGAAAATTGTAGGACTGTATGCTATTTCCACACGCTACACCACGCCCACTCAAAACGATGGAATTTGGTCGCGTCGCTGGCATGGGTTTGCACCGTTAGATTCATAATGTGAGTTGTTCAGCCGGAACGCAGGTGATCTGTTCCAATGTGTCTGGCTTGGATTCTCGGGAAAAGATACACGCAATACGTTGTTTACCATCGTCTTCTGTATCAATGAAATATAAATTACATATCCTTGTAAATCGCTTTGGATTAAAGCGTGTGCTAAACGGCTAAATGTAAATGTAAATGTCATATTTTTTTTTCTGTCGGATTCTACCACTAGGCCGTCTGATATGCCTTGTCATTGTCCAATCAGGTAACAGCCAGACAGTCAAGGCAAAAGTCGTGCTTCAAATGGCCCTGCCCGCCAATAAATATAGTTGGTTTTGACCAGTAGTGGGTAGGGTACTGAAAATTGGTACTCAAGTAAAAGTACAATTACCTTCTTCAAAATCGACTTGAGTAAAAGTACATATTCCAAAACTTTGGAAAACTTACTTGAGTAAGAGTAAAAAAGTACTCTGTTTAAAAGTTACTCAAATTACAAGTTACTTTTTTGTGTTGGAGTGTTTGGATCAATGAAAGACATAATGTGAGTAAGTCAGAAAGAAATGCACTCTTGAAACATTTCTTCACAAGTTGCTTCATTGTATCATGTATTTATTTTTTTTCATTACACATCTCATTGATCTCATAGAAAATAACAGAAGGCTATTAAAAACATTTGCAGTAAAATGGAAGTTCGAGTCGTAACGATGAGCCTGAAGTTGCTATGAAATGACAACAATGTTGCAACCTGTGGAGGGCGCGTCGATAACGCACTGTTTTTACCCTCTCTGGTTGCCGTGTATGCTTGTATTCCAGTAAACAAAGATATGTGTACTTTTATCACAATACTCATTTTAATGAAAGCACAATGGAAATGTAACTGAGTAAAGAGTAGAATTCTAGTTCAAATATTTTCTCGAGTAAGAGTAAAAGTGCAGACTTTATAAAGGAACGCAATACTCGTTACCCGAAAAATTTACTTTTTAACTCATTTGCGATTTCTTGTTACGCGTTACTACCCACCACTGGTTTTGACGTATGTTGCCCCCTTCTTTATGTTGAAATTGGAACGAAAGAAAATCGTGGTTGTGAAGTGGCTAACGCGGTCTGTAGCTATTTCTATATACCACTGTCACTTTTCATAGGTTTCACATTGTGAACTAACAGTGAAATCATTTTTTGCTTTTGTAAGCCAATACTTTCAAGATGAGTTAATAAATATCGTTGCTTTTAACATATGTTGCCCCTTCTTTATGTTGTTAGTGGACATATCATGTCTCCTGTTCAGCTATGTTACATCATACAACATTTAAGACATGTCGGTAATGAAAAAGTGGGATAATTTAATGTGGAGCCACATCATGTTTGTTTATGAAGGCTCCCGAATGTAACTTTCTTTCATAGCGTTCCATCTGTAACTTGCTACTCTAGCTATGTAGAAAGAGGGGAAATATTGCTGTTGGTTGCTGCCGATTGTGGACAAAAAGGTATTGCTGTATCGGCTAACTCAATGTACCTACTGAATGGGTCGCCTTAATCATTACAAAAAAATTCACTTCAAGTGACTTCAAGTGTTTATGTATTTGTGTGTTGGTGTGTGTTTTTATGTGTGTAGATGGATGAAATTACTCAGCATATTGCCATGATGAATCACAAGCAAGCCTGCATCGACCTGGAGAAGGCTACTCAATTCATCACACAAATATTACAGGTAATATGCAGGCAAACACACACACATACATACACACACTCATGGTCAGAGCTCCAGAGCTGGTTGTGTGTGTGTGTGTTATTGCCATTATAACACGGTCTGTAGCTATTTCTATATACCACTGTCACTTCTCATAGGTTTCACAGTGTGAACTAACAGTGAAATAATGTTTTGCTTTTGTAAGCCAATACTTTCAAGATGAGTCAATAAATGTCATTGCTTTTGACGTATGTTGCCCCCTTCTTTATGCTGTTAGTGGACATATCATGTCTCCTGTTCAGCTATGTTACATCATACAACATTTAAGACATGTGGGTAATGAAAAAGTGGGATAATTTAATGTGGAGCCACATCATGTTTGTTTATGAAGGCTCCCGAATGTAACTTTCTTTCATAGCGTTCCACCTGTAACTTGCTACTCTAGCTATGTAGAAAGAGGGGAAATATTGCTGTTGGTTGCTGCCGATAGTGGACGAAAAGGTATTGCTGTATCGGCTAACTCGATGTACCTACTGAATGGGTCGCCTTAATCATTACAAAAAAAATCACTTCAAGTGACTTCAAGTGTTTATGTATTTGTGTGTTGGTGTGTGTTTTTATGTGTGTAGATGGATGAAATTACTCAGCATATTGCCATGATGAATCACAAGCAAGCCTGCATCGACCTGGAGAAGGCCACTCAATTCATCACACAAATATTACAGGTAATATGCAGGCAAACACACACACATACATACACACACACATGGTCAGAGCTCCAGAGCTGGTTGTGTGTGTGTGTGTGAGTGTGTGTGTTTTATGTGTGTGTGTATTTATTAGCAAGAAGTAGGAAGGAACCGGGAGCTCTGCGTGTTGATTCGCCGCCTAGAAGAGAGGGAGGTGGAGACTGGGCGGAGTCTGATGGAGCAGGCGGTGTCAAACGTACAGCTGAAGCTGAAGAACGATGAACTACAGAAACACCTGTCACAAGCCAACCAGGTGTGTGTGTGTGTGTGTGTGTGTGTGTGTGTGTGTGTGTGTGTGTGTGTGTGTTTGTATATGAATGTGTAGGTAAAGTGTGTGTGTTTATACAGACTGTGGCTTTCCTGAAGAATGAACTAAAGGACCTGCATCAACAGCTGGGAAGACAGCAGAGCAATCATAGGTACACACACACACACACACACACACACACACACACACACACACACACACACACACACACACACACACACACACACACACACACACACACACACGGTTCTACTCTAGCTATGTAGAAAGAGGGGAAATATTACTGTTGGTTGCTGCCAATAGTGGACAAAAAGGTATTGCTGTATGAGTAACTCGGCTAACTTAATGTACCTACTGAATGGGTCGCCTTAATCATTATCAAAAATTGCCCCCCCCCCCTGAGAATTATTTCAGTAGCCGCCACTGGTATGGAGCGCGCACATGTTTGTTGTGTGTGTGTGTGTAGCAGACATGAGCAGTGATGGAAGTTCTCTTCTTCTCTAGGATGGAGGGATCTAGCTCTAACAGAAGGTCACACTCCCCTACACCCACCTGTGTGTCCATGAAGAGTGATCATTCCGAAGCAGACTCTTCAACTGGATGGTAGGATTATGACTAGGATTCATGCTGTGTGTGTGTTTGTGGTAAGCAGATAGGAGCAGTGAGAGGAATGTTCTCGTGTGTGTGTGTGTGTGTGTGTGTGTGTGTGTGTGTGTGTTTGTGTGATTAGCAGACAGGAGCAGTGAGTTTTTTTTTGATTGTATCCTATTTCATCATGGTACACTTAGTACTATTTTATGTTTCCAGTAGAAAAAGCACCACATTTTTGTTAGAAGATCAAGGTTTAGAAATTAGCATAATTTTTTCATTATAAACATGAAACATTGCTTGAAGAGTTGGTCTCAATGAGTAGTTACATCGAAACAATAATCACGATGATACTCTAACTCTGTGCATAATTTACTCTGCATGACTCGACAGCAAGCCGGTTGGTTATGGAAGTGGGCCGGTATTTTGATATATGGGCCAATCTACTGAATTGGTGCAAAGTCAGGTTGGAAATATTTTTAATTTGTTTATGTGTTATTCCCAAAACTTTTTCCGTATGTATATTGTATCATATCTAAAGTACACATATCTAGTAAAAGAACAGTCAATTTTTATATTGTATTTTCAGAATGTGTTGTGTGTCCTCTTCCAAAAATGGTCACTACCGAAACATCACATTTACTATAGTAAAAAAGTATTATTATTGACCTGTTCAGATTGTGTTTCCTTCCCTTCTCTGAAGAGTATTTTTACTAATATTTCTTGAAGGTTTTCACAATGAGATCCATCAAAATGAAATTTTGACCAAATTTTCAAGTTCAATTTATACAATTCATCTGTTTCGGTAGTGACTGCACTGTTGGATGGATGTTCATTTCTCTCCCAAAATCTTCCAAAAGGTGCTCTGGGCCGCCCTTTAGTCCACACAACACATCTATTTAAAAATGATGGGATTGAACTACTTACCATTTCATTTTGTCACTACTGAAATCATCAGGTCACTACCATATGTTTCGGTGGTGACTGTTTCGATAGTGACAATTCTAGCTAACTTTAAGCATAAATAAAGAATTCTAGCAAGCACACGGCTTGCAAACAAATCTTTGAAGAGGTGTACACACATACAAACATAAGATGTTGCATGAAACCCCAAAAGATTTACTTAATTGAAGAAAACATGGGTTTCGGTAGTGACAATTCTTAAGGTTACACGTTGATTTTCAGGCTTTGGAACACATTTATATAAAAACTATAGGATTAAGCTACTTACCATTCAACCAGGAGGGACAGGGATGCAGTGTCACTGCATGGTCAAAAATGCAGGGTCGTGGCTAAAACACAGGCTCAGCCAATGGACTAAAACTCTTGTGTTTCGGTAGTGACATGAAAACTGGGGACATGATTTTTTGAGTATAGTTTATTTATTTAAAAATTAAACCCACAATAAATCTAAATATTCCAAGTTCTGTTTAAACCCAATCAAAAAGATCTTTGGAATTAGATCATTGAAATTTAGATGCCAGGGTTGGGGAAAGCTACTTCCCAATAGAAAGTACCTTATAAATTATGATCTTGTATATATTTAGCTTATCAGTATCTCATTTAATGCATTGGGTTTATATAGACAATAACATTTTCTTAGTAAATATCTATGCCTAAATACCTAATTGTTTTGTAAATAATTGTTATTGATGAGGGACTGCATATTACACGAATTCGGTAGATTGGCCCATATACTATATATACTATGATCAGTGTGTGTTCATCATGAGTCAGCAGTATGGGTTCAATCCTGGATGTATAGGCTAACAACTCCACACTGTGTTGTGTTTTAATCCCAGGTCAGACTCGCCCATCTCTTCTGAAGAGTTCATGATGCCTCCATCAAAGATCAGAAGACTGGGAGACTCTTCTGCTGAACAGTAAGATCATTGCTGTAGTATTCAAATGACGACTGATTGATGATTAATGTTGAGGATGGGTCTGGTCATTCTGAAGACTAGGAGACTCTTCCTCTGAACAGTAAGATCATTGCTGTAGTATTTAAATGATAGGTGAGGATAGGCCATTTCAGCTACAGTCTTAAATGTAAATGATGTCTGTGTATTCTATCACATTTACATTAACATTTAGTCATTTAGCAGACACTTATCCAAAGTGCTAAATGATGTACTGTATACTATTTTAGTATCTTGCTCAAGGACACTTTGACAGGGAACCGAACTAGCAACCTTCTGATTACTAACCGATCCCTCTACCCCCCACATAGCCACACTAGATAGACAAACTCTAAGGTCCTAATGAGGCATCATTCAGAACTCCTGCAGTCCTCCAGCATCACCAGGTGAAATGTGGTGAAAGCCGTAGAGAAGGACTGCAGAGGAAATATGAAACTTAAAGGTCCACCTTAAAGCAGCACAGCGGATCAATAGCTATTCGCTAAAGGTATGCTAGCAGCTAAAACTAACGAAATCTCTTGAAATGTGCTGACTTTGACATTATGACAAACTAGTTACTCAATAACTGTCCTTACACTGTCAAACATCAAGCAAGTGCAACATAAGACAAAGCAAGACGGCAAATAAGCTACTTACTAGATCGGCAGAAAGTAAACAAGTCAGGTCGGCGGGCTGCAGCAGGCAAAACTACAGAACGCAGTTATATGCCTATGGACCCTGCTATGGCAATGGCACGGAGGCGATTCTCTATATTAAAAGTCATTGTAGCGCCCCAATTTTTTTTTAAGCTGTTATTTTAAGGTTAAACTGCTTATCCTTACCCTAATTCTGAAGTATAATTGTTGCATAATGGGGCTTTAACATAATCACCCGAGGAAGGAGCATGAGGGGAGAACAGGGCTGGAGTTAATTTAAGTAAAATCCCTCTGTAACATTTGAATGATCTCTTGGTTATGCAGTGTGTGTGTTTGTATGTTAATTACATCTGTAATTATTTTGGTTTAATTTTCACACACAGTTGCCAACTTGGTCCAATAAATACACAAATGCGTCAGGTCCACAAGTCTCATCTGCAGAAGACGTTTCAGCAGCCGATGGAGGGAATACCAAATCAGGGAGACACCAGACTCCTCCAGGAGATCTACACAGAGCACTACATCATAGAGGGAGGAGAGGTCAACTATGAACATGAGGTCAGACAACTAGAAAAAGCACCCTGGAGAGAAGCCGCACAAGACAGACCAATCGAATGCAGTGACGTCTTTAAACCCTCACCTGAACAAGACAAACCCATCAGAACAGTACTGACAAAGGGAGTAGCAGGCATCGGAAAAACAGTCTCTGTGCGGAAGTTCATACTGGACTGGGCTGAAGGAAAGGCCAATCAGGATGTCCACTTCATTTTTCCTCTTACATTCCGACAGCTCAACCTGATGAGGCGGGATGAGAAAATCAGTCTGGTGGATCTTGTTCAGCACTTTATCCCCGGAATGAAAGATCCAACAGTCTTCAGCAGGTCAGAGAACAGAGTCATGTTTATCTTGGATGGTCTGGATGAGTGTCGAATTCCTCTAGATTTCCACTCCAACCCGACGTTTTGTGATGTGACAGAGCCAGCCTCAGTGGAGGTGCTGCTGACGAATCTCATCAAAGGGAATCTGCTTCCCTCTGCTCTCCTCTGGATCACCACTCGACCAGCAGCAGCCAATCAGATCCCTCCTGAGTGTGTCAACCAGGTGACAGAAATAAGGGGATTCAACGACCCACAGAAAGAGGAGTACTTCAGGAAGAGAATCAGTGATGAGAACCTGGCAAGCAGAACCATCACACACCTGAAGTCATCCAGGAGCCTCTACATCATGTGCCACATTCCAATCTTCTGCTGGATTTCAGCCACTGTTTTAGAGAGAACGTCAGATGAATCTGAGAAAGTTGAAATGCCAAGGACTTTGACTCAGATGTACACACACTTCCTGAGCATCCAGACAAGCACCACAAAAGAAAAGGACACAGAGAGAAAGGAGACTGACGAAGAGATGATTTTCAAACTGGGGAAACTGGCTTTCCGACACCTGGAGACGGGCCGTCTGATCTTCTATGAGGGAGACCTGATTGAGTGTGGCATTGATGTCACAGAAGCATCAGTGTACTCAGGAGTGTGTACTCAGATCTTCAGAGAGGAGGCTTGGCAGTACAAGGCGAAGATGTTCAGCTTTGTGCATCTGAGCATTCAGGAGTTTCTTGCAGCTTTATATGTGTTCCTCTGCTTCAGACACAGAGAGAGAAACATGCCAGACCAACAGCAAACCTCTCAGCTCTCTGGTCTGTTCAGAGCTGCAACACTTCATGGCCTACACAAGACTGCAGTGAATCTGGCCTTAGGGAGTGAGAATGGACATCTGGACCTTTTCCTCTGCTTCCTCCTGGGCCTCTCACTGGAGTCCAATCAGAATCTCTTGAGACACCTTCTGCCTCAAACAAATAGCCAATCACAGAGCTCAGAGAAAACAGTTCAGTATGTCAAACGCAAGATCAGCATGGAGAAGACAAAATTAAGAATAATCGTCCGGTCTGACAGATATCAGAATAAATCAGACAGAAGGATCAACCTGTTCTACTGTCTGAATGAGCTGAACCACCACGCTGTTGTGGAGGTCATCGACAGGAGATCTGGAGCTCTGTCTGTGGAAATGCTCTTACCAGGAGAGTGGATGACTCAGACGTTTGAGTTTGTGATTTCAGAAGAGCATCTGGATGAGTTTGACCTGCAGAAGTACATAAAGACACCAGAAGAAGATCAGACTGAACTCCTCAGTCCAGATGATGTTCTACTGAAGATGGTGCCAGTGGTCACATCAGCACTGTAAGTAGACCTGTACCTACATCTGTGACTGTGTGTGTGTGTGTGTGTGTGTGTGTGTGTGTGTGTGTGTGTGTGTGTGTGTGTGTGTGTGTGTGTGTGTGTGTGGGAGACAATGACAGCAACGAGGGCCCATGACAAACAAACACAGGGAAGCACATGGTGAAAAGCATATGGTGGGAACAAGGAAGCACATAGACTAGACTACAAAGATCACATGACACACAAGGGAGACAAACTAATAAACAGCACAAGCAGACTAACAAGGGGAGGGCGTGAGGAAACAGACACGAGGAGACAAGGGTAAACAAACACAAATGAAGACACATGTGAGAACACAAGGGATACATAGGGAAGCAAGACTGGGACAGAGCACAGACCTTACACATGCACCATTTTCTTTACCCTGCGTTCTCCTACCTTCATGTGCTGCATATCAGAAATTGCCTAGAGAAAAAAGCGAATTATTCTGAGATGGCTCATGTTACCATGGAAACAATAAACAAAGGTCGCTTTAGCCCACACATGCATTGCGATATCATGCGCCATCTAGCGGGGAAATGAGGGCATTACAGGAGAAACAATATTTGGACAAGTTCGGTGGGCCAGAATAAAAAGCCCAAAGGGCCGTATGCGGCCCGCGGGCCGTACTTTGCCCATGTCTGTAATAGAATGTTATGAGGACAACTTGAAAGGTAATGCTGGATTGTACAACGGCATGGAACGCGATATAGCCAATCACAATCAAGGGTTGGAACAATCAGTTATAGAATTCACGTTTTAGTGTCCCAGCTTGAGATCATGTTGCATATCCTATTATTAAACACTCAGTAGACCTAACTTACTAGGCAAGCACCTTCCCACTGATGACTGAAAATGACATCATATGTACATCATGAACATCATACCAGCCAGTTTGTCACCAGTTTGTGTGTGTGTGTGTGTGTGTGTGTGTGTGTGTGTGTGTGTTGATGGGGCACCCTGTAAAGAGTGTGTGCATTTAGTGTGATGTCACTGTGATTGTGAAGTGCTGTAGGTGTTTGTGTGTGAGGGTGACCACTTGTGTGCTATAGTACCATGTATTGTTGGAACAACTCTAATGCCCAACCCACCCATCAAATCTCTCCATAAAAAGTTTGCAGGGCATTTTTAAAATGATGATCTGTATTTGAATCTGTCCTGTTTCAGAATCTTCAAACCTAATCTTCTGTGTGTGTGTGTGTGTGTGTGTGTGTGTGTGTGTGCGTGGCATAACTTGTATTCTGATTACAGATCTGCCGGCGCCAGAATCACACAAAAATGATATTGGTTGTCTTGCCACCATTAGTGTAAGCTTAGGGCTGTGCAGAGCAGCCAGTAATGCAAAAACATTTTCAAAATGTATGTCTACAATTTCCTCTCAAGGTTTAGTCATGTTTGTACGTCTTTTTCTCCCCCTCTATTTCCTCTCCATCTCTATCTTCAGCTTGCCCCTCAGTAATGTCAGTAACAAGGTTTAGTCATGTTTGTACGTCTTTTTCTCCCCTCTATATCACTCTGGCTAGTTTTGGGACCAGTGTCCAGCTTTCCCACAAACAAAGTACCCGTCATAAGTCATCTTTTGTGTTTTTTTGGCCCCGCTGCTTTTGATAGCAAGGTCTTCTCTTACGGTGCTCATTTTCTTCATCAAGCAAATATTTCAGTTTTTCTGTTAATCCCTATGCCATCTTTCTTCATGTACAGCATCTTGCCTTACTGGAGCAAAATTGTGTTGTATAGGTAGGTATGTGTGTGTAATAATCATATTTGTCATTATGTTTCTCCCAGGCCTGAGTATTGTTCCCTCACGGAGAAGAGCTGTGCTGCTCTAGCATCAGCTGCCAGATCAACCTCCTGCAGTTTGAAGGAGCTGGACCTGAGAGGCAATAATATTTATGATGAAGGATTTCAGCATATTTCAGACCTTCTCAAGAATCCCCACTGCAAACTGGAGAAACTAGTGTGAGTGTCATCACACTACAACAGAGCTCTGTGTGTGTGTGTGTGTGTGTATGTGTGTGTGTTTGTGTGTGTGTGTGTGTGTTGTTCACTGTGTTGTGGAAGTATGGTGTGTGAATGTAATAATCAGTTGTGTCATTATGTTTCTCCCAGGCTGGAGAGTTGTTACCTCACAGAGAAGAGCTGCGCTGCTTTAGCATCAGCTGCCAGATTGACCTCCTTCAGTTTGAAGGAGCTGGACCTGAAATATAATTCGCCTTATTCCCCTGCAGCGCCATTTTCAAACGAAAATGAGGCTTAGCTGGGTATAACCCAACCTGAGGTCATTCTGTACTACGAAGAGTAATGATGGACTGAAAATGAAGTACATATCTACTGCCCTTGCCCTTTATTATTGAGGCATTAATAGATTATTTTTAATGGACCTCATATCTTCTGCCCTTGCCCCTTATAACCTCGGCATTAATAGATTATTTTTGCAACTCACCGTCAGCATCATGTTTTTTTACTTGGCTAGCTAGCAAATGGCAGTTAAGTTATACTGTCAGAATTGCTAGCGCGAATAAGTCACAAATGTGTAAAATGGCAGGTGATTAATGGCAACTTTTTTCTCTAACCGGGATGATCTTGTAAATAACAATGCTTTTGCAGTCATAAAGAGAGAGAGAAGGCATTTCCCTCCAAGAGAGAGTGAGATCCCCTTCTTGGTCAAGGTAGCTAAGTTAGATGCAACAGATGGTATGAATTGCTACATCACTAACGAGATGTTCGCGGCTAAGCCTGTTGACATTTCTCTAACCGGGATGATCTTGTGAATAACAATGCTTTTGCAGTCAAAAAGAGCGAGTAAGTGACAGGGCAAGTGTGAGAGCGAGGGCATTGGTCTCCATGAGAAAGAATGAGATCCCCTACATGATCAAGGTAACTAAGTTAGATGCAACAGATGGGAGGAATTGCTACATCGCTAACGCAATATTAGCTTCTTAAACTAGCCTAGTGAAACCAGTTGAAATTCCCTTACTTTGACACTATGACAAACTAGTGCGTCAAAGACTTTCCTAACACATTCAAACATGAAGCACGTGTAACACAAAACGGTAAATAAGCTACTTCGGCAGACAGTAGTAACCGGGAGTCTTAGGGCAAACATACATAACGCAGTAATATGCCTACGGACCCTGCTATGGCAATAGCACAGAGCCCATTCTCCATAATAAACGTCAAGGTAGCGCATTAAAGCTGTTATTTTAAGATTAGATTGCCAATCCTTACCCTTAAGTACAATTGCTAAATACTGTTACTTTAAGGTATTAGAGTTCAGAGGCTGTTCAAAGGTTACTCACGTTCTCAGCTTCTACAGTATTTTGGCACACACATTCCATGTTTGGTGCATTTCATATTAGTCAAATAAATAAACATGATGTTGACGGTGAGTTGCAAAAAATATTCTATTAATACCGCGGTTATAGGGGGCAAGGAGAGAAGAATTGTGGTCCATTCTCCATCCATCATTACTCTTCGTATGGTAGAGAATGGCATCTGGTCGGGTTTACCCAGCTAAGCCTCGTTTTCATTTTCAAAATGGCCGCGAGGGGAATAAGGCGAATAGGCTTCATGATGCAGGAGTTCAGCATCTCTCAGACCTACTCAAGAATCCCCAATGCAAACTGGAGAGACTATTGTAAATGTTAACACACATCAACAGAGCTGTGTGTGTGTGTGTGTGTGTGTGTGTATGTGTGTGTGTGTGTGTGTTGAATCCCCACTTCAAACAAGTGCGAGTGACAACACACTTCAGCAGAGCATGTGTGTGTTGAATCCCCACTGCAAATTGAAGAACTAGTGAGAGTGTTAACACACTTCAACAAAGCTGTGTGTGTGTGTGTGTTGTGTATATAAAAGTATGTGGGTGTTATAAACATGATGCAGTAGTTTTGCATCTCTCAGACCTCCTCAAGTATCCCCACTGCAACCTGGAGACACTAAAGTGAGTGTCACCAGAGCTGTGTGTGTGTGTGTGTGTGTGTGTGTGTGTGTGTGTGTTTGTGTGTGTGTGTGTGTGTTTGTGTTCAAACCCAACTGGAAACAGTAGAGTGTACAACACAAACGTGTGTTAGTGGGCATATGTGTGTGTGTGTGTTTACAAACAACAGAGATGGTAAAACTAAAACAGAGCTTTGTGTGAGTTTCACCCTTTGGTGATGAGTAAGGTAAGTCGCTGGCTCACTGTGATTAATGTTTGTCTTCTAGGGTGAAAGGTCAAACCTTCAGAAAGGAGAGTCCAGCAGCAGTAGCAGCAGCAACAGCAGCAGCACCAGCAGCAGCAGCACCACCACCAGCAGCAGCTTCCGCTTGCAGCGGGTAAAACAGCCCCAGCAAGGCCAAGTTTATGTTACATGTTGGTTTCTAGACCCATTCAGGGGGAAAAGCGAGAACCATGTGTCTATACGCTGATGGACACTGATCTTTACTGTTGGAATGGTCATTCATGAACATCCAAACAGGAGGGAACCATAGCATGATGACACAGAAGAAGCAAGAAGATGATCCCACATGCCACCATGATCCCTTTGGGGGTCAGCAGCCTTCAGAGAGACTTCACTCATCTGTTTTTAATTGTTCATTTGACTTTTTAGCAGGACTTTGCACTGAATTAACTTAATTTAAATTATTTCTACAGTGAAGTTGCTGATAGGGCTTGCTCCCTATCTCCTGTCTCTCTCCACCATATCTGTCAAAACTAATCTTTCTGAAATGTCCGTAAGGATATGGGTTTCTAGTTTACCCTCTGAGGGTAAACTAATCTTTCTGAAATGTGAGAGAGGATGTGGGTCTATAGTTGACCAACTATACTGCAATTCTTGTTTGCGCATCTTCACTATATTAAGCTTTTTTTTTTCTTTTGCAAAACAGAACTAAAATGTCAGGATCTACTGAACCATCACAACTGCTCGTGTCAGTGAAGAAGGAGGTACAAGATGAAGAATTTGATGATTTCCTGCAAAAGTATCTGTCTGAAATTCAGAAAGAGGAAGAAAACTGTAAGACTGAATCAGAAAGATCCACAACATTGGCCTGCAAAGAAGAAATTGCCTGCAAAGATGAAATTAAAAAGGAAGATGAATCGGACTTAAGAGAATATGATGACTCTCCTACAAGTAGGTTGCAGATTATTTTGTATAGTGAGAAACCAAAAACAGACAATCATTTATTGCAATGTGTTATTTATATTTACAACACCTGCATTTTGGTAAATAGCTTTAATTTCTGCTTAAATCAATACAATGTGAGATCTGTCTAGAGAGTAGACCTAATATGCATATTACCTTAATCATTGGATACTATTTTGTTACATTTGAATGAGAGAAAGTGTTCGCCATTGTCTTGGGTATGTATCTCTGTTTACATTTAGTCTCTAGGTAGACACTTATCCTATTGAACACTTTCGTCTTAAATTACTTACATATGAGGTACAATTCTAGTCAATACGTCGAAAGAAATAGAAAAATATTTTTTTTTTAAATGTGCATATTGAAATTCTTGAGAAATATGATTTTATATAAAGTGACATCACGTTAATTTGAAGCTGCAAGGACACCCATTGTTCCAGACGAGACGACGAAGTGGTACCCCAGTGACGAGGAGGACGGTGGCGGAAGTGTGTCGTCCATCCTGAAGTCTCTGAAGAAACCGAACGAGATGCTCAAGAGCCAGCAGAGCCAGCCGCAGACCCAGCCCAAACCCCCCCAGAGCGACCCCCGGCTGCAGAAGGGGCCCCCAAGCGACCCCCGTGACCCCCGCGTCAAAGCGGACCCACGGCAGCGCAACGTGGATCCCCGCAAGTCGGACTCTAAGCCCAACCAGGACCCCCGGGTGTCCAGGGACCCCCGCAAGCTGAAACCCGCAGAGCCGGCGCTCTCGAAGCCAGACGCCATAAACCCCCCTGGCTTTCTCTCCGGCTTTACTCAATGAAATGTTAGACCTGTTAAGAGAATAGTGGTGCCATGTGAAAATCATACTAATTATTATTATTTGCAGTCTGTTGCATTTAAAATGCCTTTTTATCATTTTGTCTTCCAAATGATATACTAAATTGGCAAATGTATTTTTTCATAGCCTGTTTTAGTCACATTCACTAAGGGTGCCAATATTTCTGGATGGCACTGCATGAGAGCCATCTGTCTACATGCTGGTGGACACTGATCTTTACTGCTGGAATAGTCATTCATGAACGTCCAAACATGGATGATGGAGGGAAGGAGGGAGGGAACCAGAGAAGGACAACACAGAAGGACCAAGAAGACGACCCCAGACGCCAGCATGATCCCTTCAGGGGTCAGCAGCAGAGACTTTGCTCATGCGCTCTAAATTTTTCATTGGACTTGGAGGTCTTAAACTGATGCACTAAATGATTGTTTCAGACAGTTCATGAACTGGCTCCCCTGTTTGTGTAAATAAAGGGTTCACCTCTCAACTAACTTCAGACTCCTGACTCTTTGGCAAGAGATTTTCCACCACACGAGTCAAAGGCCATCAGTTTATTTTGCATTTAAATGATTCTGTAGAATGCCAACAAGATATCTCTGTTTTGGATTCACTAATATCATTATATTATGTGATGTATATAATTACTTGGCCAGTTTGTATGCAACATCTTTACATTTATTGTCAACTTCAACTTCATAATTACGAGTTACAGAGTTATCTTTCTGTAAAATGTTGGTAGTTGTGTCTGTTTGTACTTGTTTACAGAAGAGCTTAAGTAAGGGCATCCTGTCCATTGGGACCAAACACCCTCCAATTCCAGTATAATAGTATTATATATGTATATAGTAAGGCCCTTTAAGAAAATGATTTATTTTGTTAGTGCTTTTCTTTCATTGATTCTATGTGCTTGAAGTAACGATGATGCCTTTTGCCTTGATTAGTAACCCGCTCCAACATAGTTTTGCAAGATTGCTAATGTGAACAGATTCACTGAATTGATGTTTTGACTTGTGTGCTAAATGTGTTTTACATGTATGTGGTGTCAAATTTAATTTCAATCGTTTTTCTTGGTGTACAGTGAATGCAAAATAAATGCCGCCTTTTTGTCCTAAACATGTCATCAGAGTGCGCCCATCAGTCACTATTGTTTGACTGAAAGCACTGGTATTAGGAGCTTGTTTCTTCCATTACTGCTCCCATTGTTATTATTTCTGAGGATTTGCATATTTCCTGCCAGGTACACTTGTACAACATTTCCTTGGTGGAGGCACCTTGCTGTTATGTTTGATTCATGTCCACTTATTAGTTTGGTACTTATGTTATAATGTGAAACATGAAGCTTAAAGTCTTTAATTATTTTCCCCAAAATCCTGCTGTATAAATGTAAATATTCTTTTTACTGGGCTCAGGCAATAATTGGTGTGACACACCTCAAGACTTTCCCTTGCTTGGAAGTCTATGAAGGAGGTAAACTGGGATTCTTTAATCCTTCATTAACGAAATTAATTAGTATTTTTTAGTTTCCCATGACATAGGCGTATTTTTTGTGATGTAAGATTGTGTTCTAACACTTTCGCTAATTGCATCGTGTTAAATATGCAAATTAGCAGCATGAAATACGTGGGAGTCATCAAATGGTTGTCTAGTAGGTGCTTACTGGCTAACTACATTGTTGTACGATACCAGCATTGTATTACCCTGGTCTCGTGTGTCAGCTTTTGTGTATTCTGTAGGGCTAGACTAGAGAAACAGGAACAAACATTATTGGCCTGGAACTGAACTGAACTGAACTGAACTGAACTGGACACAAGCGTTCACAATGACATTTTTTCATTATTAGACAATTGCATAACTAAATTTAATAAAACATTTCTGACAACAGAGGGGATGGACGGTCAGGAGGTTGTGAAACCTGTGTCATTTCTGAACTGAACTGAATGGTCAGGAGGCTGTCATTTCTGTGTTACAGGTATGTTTGCCTGAGTGTTATTACTACTTATTGGTCATGTACTTTATTCATAAGTGTATGTTTTTATTTTTATTCCTTCCATTTATTGTACCTCACTATATGATCTAAGTGCCTTGCTGCTAGTGTTGTAGCCTGTGGGTTTCAGTAGGCTGCAATGTACTGCACAGTGGGAAGCTTATAGTAGTATGTAGTATATACATTATAATTGTTATTTGCCCTTGCTTGGAAGTCTGTGAAGGGGTGTTACAGAATAAATGCTGAAAGGTCAAGTCCAAGCCTCGTCTGCATATTCATCCAGCCATACAAAGACATTTTTGTTTAGATTATTGTAACGGTCTGGTCAGAGTCTTTTACACTTAGTTGTGGTATAGAATACTCACCATATATAATTGTATTACTAAACATCCTAGCTATAGTGGTAGACAGGAAGTCCAGCCCACTCACCAACAATAGCTGGGAACCCAGGATTCAGTTCTGTTTAATGTAAGTGTATTTTATAGTACTAGGGAAGTAGGGGTTACATACTGTATACATATAATTACTTGGCCAGATTGTATGCAACATCTTTATGTGGATTTTAAACCCTTTTGTGCACTTTTTAGCAGGTTAATTTTATTCTTTATTCCTGGGTGCCTTTCTGCTATTATTTCTGAACAGTCAAAGCAAAGTGCATCAACCTAAATTCAAAATTCTTCCTTTTTTGACTCTTTTCTCCAAAGCTCTTTGAAAGTTGGATGAGAATCTGTTTATTCTCTGAGTTCCTAACTTAGACAGGATGTAGACATTTCGGTATTATGAGTCCATAGTAAATTATTTTGAGTATGCAAATGAGCGTCACACTTCTTGAATATGTCCTGATTGAATATGCAGAAACACCATACCCCTGGAAGGTACTATCAAGCCAGGCAGTTTTTAGGTTAGAGGCCGGTCTAAAAGCAACATTGCCATCTCCCATTGGCAGTAGGATGATTGGATGAAGATTGGGCAGATGTATTTGTCATACATATGAATGGTGTTTCTGCCTATAATTGTGGAGCTCATGTGCATATTCAAATTAATTTAAAAAGAAACTTTCTTTGTGTAAAGTTCCATTTAAATAGGAGTAAAGAAAAAAAATACTTTCTTGAGGTGTAGGCTATTTTAACTATGCATTATTAGCACACATCCCAAATTGATGAGAATTAAACATATTTCTTCCACTAGGATTTTTTTTACAATAAGTCTGTCGTAAAACACTATTATGCCTGGACTTTCCAGGCGTGGTTTGATTACTGAGCTGTTCCTATGGTAACGTCACCGTGACTCTGCACCATAGACAGCTGTGGACAAAGAGCGGGCCGTCTGAAGATTTGAAAGCGCCGTAGAGTGGATGCGTGGGCGGTGTTTCCCCTCATGCCTAGGGTAAGACTCCGCCTCCAGCCACCCCCCGAGTAGTGTACACTCGAATCGGCACAGTGCCCTGGTAGAATGGTCCAGTTTAGTCTATGTCCAGATTTAGCTTGTAGTTCATCATGCCATTTCTGTCCTGCCATCGAAGACAAACTGTGACTGGAGTGTTAAGAAGTCGAAGCGGTACGGGTACGTTTCCTTGATTACCTTGTGCAGGAAAACACCAAAGTTACCCAGTCAGTCTTACTTTTTAGCATGTAGCAGCTAGGATGTAAACATTAGCCAGCATGCTAGCAGAGACAGACGTGTGAAATGAATGCATACTGTAGACAAGGAAGACCTACTGCGTTCATCCCTGACAAAACGTGTATTTAAACGGATACGATGCTGCGTTGAACTCTATATTGGCGTTCTTTTCAAGGAATTTTATTAAAGACGTCTGCATTTTATTGTCAACACTTTATTCTTATTTTGCGATTGTAAAGACTGTAGTTGGATCCATTGTGCACAGTGCCTTTTTAATACGGAGGGGGAAAACCCGTTGCCCACCGTTTGACTTCGTTTCGTGGACCGAACCCACCGGAAGGCACAAGCTTTATAGGAGCCATCGTATGCCCATTGTACCACAAGTTGATATGGCTGGATTATGTCGAGACAGTCTGTTCATGTACGAATATGTAACAAATACACTGTTTATGTAAGTTACTGTGATAAGTTCCTGGTGTTTAAGTAGATGCAACATGTCACGAGTGACGAGCAACAAGTAAAACTCCAGTTGTAAAGTCCGCAATGATAACTGACAAAAGCAGGGTCTGTAGGACATAACTCATAGTATGTTTACATTTACTACAGTGTTTAGACATTGTTTTCTCATTAAATCGTTGCATTTGGTGACTTTGATGTCTTTAATAGTAACACAGCATTCAAATAATCTTCACCTGTTGTAATGTTTAAATGTTGTAATGTTTAAATCTCTTTCCTGATACAGGTGTATATGTACCAAGTGTGGAAAATGCCTACAGATCCCGAGAATGTCTGCTGCAGAGAGATACCTCAGGTAGGATTCATTCTTTGTGAATGACATTGCAATATACAGTCATCGTTTGCTTTTTATTCCATGTCACTAACTCTTTCAAATATCAAGGTTAAAAGAAGACTACTGCAGCTTTAGAACCAACCAGCATGCAGTGCTGATCAAGCTGGCCTCAAACCTGTGTGCTTGAATGTGTTCAACATCTAGAGAGGGGCCATTAAAGGCATTCAACATCTATAGAGCAGACTATGGGCCTTTAATGCATTCAGCATCTATAGAGCAGACTATGGGCCTTTAATGCATTCAGCATCTATAGAGCAGACTATGGGCCTTTAATGCATTCAACATCTATAGAGCAGACTATGGGCCTTTAATGCATTCAGCATCTATAGAGCAGACTATGGGCCTTTAATGCATTCAGCATCTATAGAGCAGACTATGGGCCTTTAATGCATTCAGCATCTATAGAGCAGACTATGGGCCTTTAATGCATTCAGCATCTATAGAGCAGACTATGGGCCTTTAATGCATTCAGCATCTATAGAGCAGACTATGGGCCTTTAATGCATTCAACATCTATAGAGCAGACTATGGGCCTTTAAGGCATTCAGCATCTATAGAGCAGACTATGGGCCTTAAATGCATTCAGCATCTATAGAGCAGACTATGGGCCTTTAATGTATTTAGCATCTATAGAGCAGACTATGGGCCTTTAAGGCATTCAGCATCTATAGAGCAGACTATGGGCCGTTAATGCATTCAGCATCTATAGAGCAGACTATGGGCCTTTAATGCATTCAGCATCTATAGAGCAGACTATGGGCCTTTAAGGCATTCAGCATCTATAGAGCAGACTATGGGCCTTTAATGCATTCAGCATCTATAGAGCAGACTATGGGCCTTTAATGTATTTAGCATCTATAGAGCAGACTATGGGCCTTTAAGGCATTCAGCATCTATAGAGCAGACTATGGGCCTTTAAGGCATTCATCATCTATAGAGCAGACTATGGGCCTTTAATGCATTCAGCATCTATAGAGCAGACTATGGGCCTTTAATGCATTCAACATCTATAGAGCAGACTATGGGCCTTTAAGGCATTCAACATCTAGAGAGCAGACTATGGGCCTTTAAGGCATTCAACATCTAGAGAGCAGACTATGGGCCTTTAATGTGAATTCATTCAACATCTATAGAGCAGACTATGGGCCTTTAAGGTGAATTCATTCAGCATCTATAGAGCAGACTATGGGCCTTTAAGGCATTCAGCATCTATAAAGCAGACTATGGGCCTTTAATGCATTCAGCATCTATAGAGCAGACTATGGGCCTTTAATGCATTCAGCATCTATAGAGCAGACTATGGCCTTTAATGCATTCAGCATCTATAGAGCAGACTATGGGCCTTTAATGCATTCAGCATCTATAGAGCAGACTATGGGCCTTTAATGCATTCAGCATCTATAGAGCAGACTATGGACCTTAAATGCATTCAACATCTATAGAGCAGACTATGGGCCTTTAATGCATTCAGCATCTATAGAGCAGACTATGGGCCTTTAATGCATTCAGCATCTATAGAGCAGACTATGGGCCTATAAGGCATTCAGCATCTATAGAGCAGACTATGGGCCTTTGATGCATTCAGCATCTATAGAGCAGACTATGGGCCTTTAAGGTGAATGTGTTCTCACTACAGAATGCATTCAGCATCTATAGAGTAGGCTATGGGCCTTTAAGGTGAATTCATTCAGCATATATAGAGCAGACTATGGGCCTTTAAGGCATTCAGCATCTATAGAGAAGACTATGGGCCTTTAATGCATTCAGCATCTATAGAGCAGACTATGGGCCTTTAAGGCATTCAGCATCTATAGAGCAGACTATGGGCCTTTAAGGTGAATGTGTTCTCACTACAGAATGCATTCAGCATCTATAGAGTAGGCTATGGGCCTTTAAGGTGAATTCATTCAGCATATATAGAGCAGACTATGGGCCTTTAAGGTGAATTCATTCAGCATCTATAGAGCAGACTATGGGCCTTTAAGGTGAATTCATTCAGCATATATAGAGCAGACTATGGGCCTTTAAGGTGAATTCATTCAGCATCTATAGAGCAGACTATGGGCCTTTAATGCATTCAGCATCTATAGAGCAGACTATGGGCCTTTAATGCATTCAGCATCTATAGAGCAGACTATGGGCCTTTAAGGCATTCAGCATCTATAGAGCAGACTATGGGCCTTTAATGCATTCAGCATCTATAGAGCAGACTATGGCCTTTAAGGCATTCAGCATCTATAGAGCAGACTATGGCCTTTAAGGCATTCAGCATCTATAGAGCAGACTATGGGCCTTTAATGCATTCAGCATCTATAGAGCAGACTATGGGCCTTTAATGTATTCAGCATCTATAGAGCAGACTATGGGCCTTTAAGGCATTCAGCATCTATAGAGCAGACTATGGGCCTTTAATGTGAATTCATTCAACATCTATAGAGCAGACTATGGGCCTTTAAGGTGAATTCATTCAGCATCTATAGAGCAGACTATGGGCCTTTAATGTGAATTCATTCAACATCTATAGAGCAGACTATGGGCCTTTAAGGTGAATTCATTCAGCATCTATAAAGCAGACTATGGGCCTTTAAGGTGAATTCATTCAGCATCTATAGAGCAGACTATGGGCCTTTAAGGCATTCAGCATCTATAAAGCAGACTATGGGCCTTTAATGCATTCAGCATCTATAGAGCAGACTATGGGCCTTTAATGCATTCAGCATCTATAGAGCAGACTATGGGCCTTTAATGCATTCAGCATCTATAGAGCAGACTATGGGCCTTTAATGCATTCAGCATCTATAGAGCAGACTATGGGCCTTTAATGCATTTAGCATCTATAGAGCAGACTATGGGCCTTTAATGTATTCAGCATCTATAGAGCAGACTATGGGCCTTTAAGGCATTCAGCATCTATAGAGCAGACTATGGGCCTTTAAGGCATTCAGCATCTATAGAGCAGACTATGGGCCTTTAATGCATTCAGCATCTATAGAGCAGACTATGGGCCTTTAAGGCATTCAGCATCTATAGAGCAGACTATGGGCCTTTAATGCATTCAGCATCTATAGAGCAGACTATGGGCCTTTAATGTATTTAGCATCTATAGAGCAGACTATGGGCCTTTAATGTATTCAGCATCTATAGAGCAGACTATGGGCCTTTAAGGCATTCAGCATCTATAGAGCAGACTATGGGCCTTTAAGGCATTCAGCATCTATAGAGCAGACTATGGGCCTTTAATGCATTCAGCATCTATAGAGCAGACTATGGGCCTTTAAGGCATTCAGCATCTATAGAGCAGACTATGGGCCTTTAATGCATTCAGCATCTATAGAGCAGACTATGGGCCTTTAATGCATTCAGCATCTATAGAGCAGACTATGGGCCTTTAATGCATTCAGCATCTATAGAGCAGACTATGGGCCTTTAATGCATTCAGCATCTATAGAGCAGACTATGGGCCTTTAATGCATTCAGCATCTATAGAGCAGACTATGGGCCTTTAAGGCATTCAACATCTATAGAGCAGACTATGGGCCTTTAATGCATTCAGCATCTATAGAGCAGACTATGGGCCTTTAATGCATTCAGCATCTATAGAGCAGACTATGGGCCTTTAATGCATTCAGCATCTATAGAGCAGACTATGGACCTTTAATGCATTCAGCATCTATAGAGCAGACTATGGGCCTTTAAGGCATTCAACATCTATAGAGCAGACTATGTGCCTTAGAGGTGAGTGTGTAAACGTGAACGTGATCTCACTACAGAATGCATTCAGCATCTATAGAGCAGACTATGTGCCTTAGAGGTGAGTGTGTAAACGTGAACGTGATCTCACTACAGAATGCATTCAGCATCTATAGAGCAGACTATGGGCCTTTAATGTGACTAGAGTAGTATGGTTTTTTTATGCATAGGTGTTGTCAGTCATTTTTGTAAAGCAAACATGACTAAGGAAGAAAGTACAATACATTACTGTCCCCTCTGTCTTACTTTGCTCATCTGGCTTGTGTCAATTGTTAACATGTCACATACCAAACACTGAAAGCACACAACACTCTTTCTATAGACTTTTATAGTCAGAAAGGGTGACATATCAAATGCCACAGAACTTTTAAAACAACCGGCTGATGAGTAAAACCTGATTGTCTAGATAATAAAACATTGTTTACAAAAATACAATTTGTGTCATCAGTAGCCATACCAGAAAAAAGATGCACACACAAATGTGTGTAACCATTTATTGTTCTCTTAATACGATGTAACCTTTGCTCAGCCGCAACAGGTCTTTGACCTACAGAAGGTTTGTAAGATGGTGCTGAGGCTTTCTGGACCAGACTACTGCCCTCCTGCGTGGTGCTATAGATACGGAGTACTGCCCTCCTGGGTGGTGCTATGGATACGGAGTGCTGCCCTCCTGCGTGGTGCTATGGATACGGAGTGCTGCCCTCCTGCGTGGTGCTATGGATACGGAGTGCTGCCCTCCTGCGTGGTGCTAAGCCCTCCTGGCTTTGCTGTGCATTCTCCCTTCTTCTACTTTAGGTAGTTCACCCTAAATGGCGTCTCACCAGCTGATGTTCTTGCTTAGGCCTCGGGAACGCCCAGCATCTGTGTTGGAGTGCAGGTCTGCCAGGTACAGTCTTTGGAGAATATTTAGAACCTGTGTGTATGTGTGTGTGTACTGTCATCATAGGCCATTATCCTCACATACATACAACATGTGGTAAAAGCAAATCAATCTCTCATAAGCTTTCACTACTATTCTACTATCACACAGTTTACACCCC
>NC_137920.1:6997574-7080074 GCF_963457725.1 Sprattus sprattus | reverse complement strand
TGCTGCCACCACCTTTGTTCACCTAGTATGGTCCTGTGTCAGGGGCAAGATGATTGTGTTTACTAACAGATTAATATATTATATTTTAAGACAGAATTCATTCAAACTGATAAACACTCCAGACAGCTGATTCCCTCAGAAGACAGGAATAGGTTGAGTTCCTCACCACATTCTTATTGTTTAATTGAACTGGGGCTTATATTTTAGCAGCCACTGGCAAGAGATGCGAGCTTGAACATCATTTGCAAGCAGTTCAGTAGGCCTAGTTTATGAAATTCAACAGCCCAAATCCATTACGATAATATTTCATATTCACTAGCATGTTCAATAGAGGTGTAGGCCTACTCCACTTCCACGAAGAGGCTATGCCTATTTTAAAGTAGACGTTTGAAATCGTCAAATAATAATAATTACATTGACAAGAATGTGTGGATTTTTTTTAACGGCTACGTGCGCCGGCGTTCTGGAAAAAAACCTGCTATGATTCTGGTTTTGACCACACCTCAAGACATTTTAAAGTAGACGTGCCAATAAGCCACCTCGTCAGCCTAGACCAAAATGAAACTAAATGTTACTTTAGACGCTCCATTTTGTTTTCTTTGGAAAGGCTGTCTTTCAGCGAAGAAAAACGAAGTAGCGAAGGTACGTTGACAAAAGGTATTTTAAAGAAAATGTAATTGACGTAAGGAGCGCATCCTTAGTCAATGTTTTATTTAGCGTGTGTGTTCTGTTTACCGGCAGAGTCAGAGTCAATATGTTTATGATTTTTGACCTCGTGGCATTTTCATAACGCGCAGGTGTCTTTTCAACCCATTTCCTCCGTCGAGTGCCGTTGGGCTAAATCACACCAAACGCGTTTCTTAAAAGTTGACGCTAGCAAAACCATATTAATACGGTACGGTGTGCCTATCGCGTGAGCCTTAAATCCACGTCGCGTATTTCCATCGGTTTTTAGGTGCGCTTAAAAGTTGAAATATTCTCCTCTTTTCAGCGCTCATCAATGTCACACTCGGCCCAGGCAGGTTGGGCACGCAGTTCCGCTTCATAGGCGCGGGAAAAAAAACTGTTTTGCCCTCTTTAGAAACGCGTTTGGTGTCTTTCAGCCCTATGAATGTTCATGTCAGTCTGCCTTGCTGCATCAGTGTTTGAATGCTTGTGCTTAATAGACCCAAAAGGCTACGGCCACACATAAGCGCCTTTTTACAGGCGCAGACGCTTCAATAACGCCATGAAAAAGTGCGGCGGCCGAGAGCTAAGGTCTTGTCTGCGAATGGGTACATTTCGCATGTGCGAGAGTCGCCATTCGCTTGGCACAATTCGCTTCACGCGAGAGTCGCCACTTTGTGAATGAAGCGCGCTTCACTTAGGACGCGAACTACAAACAAATAGCTACACGTAACCTATAAACGTTGTTGAGACTTTTATTAAAGATAACAATAACAAAACAGAGACAAATAGCCACACGGTCAAGCAATGTAATTTATTACGTTCTACGAATCCAACTGATACAAACATGTAGTCTACTGTTCGGGTAGTAATCTACAGCAACTCTTGACTTCTATTGAAAGAGATTTTGAAATCCTCAAAACCTGGTTTGATGTTAATAGATTGTCACTCAATAGAAAAATAAAAAACTAATTCATGGTCTTTGGAAATCGAAAAAGGAAATAGGTAAGGACATTCAATTAAAAATAAGTGATGCTGAACGAGTGACCGAGATAACATTTCTAGGAGTGGTCATTGACCATAAATTAACATGGAAACCACATGTTTATTATATCAAAGGAAAGATCTCTAAGATGATAGCAATTTTGTACAAATCAAGAAGCATGTTAAACTATAAGGCCTTACATATTATTTACTGTTCACTTATACTTCCCTACATATCATATTGTGTGGAAGTCTGGGGATTGACATATAAAACATCTGTCAATGAAATCATTATTTTATAAAAACGAGCCATAAGGATAATAAATAAGGTTGATTATTATGCACCCACTAACCCATTGTTTATGAAATCATTTGTTATGAAATTTAATGATCTGGTATATTATAAAATAATGCAAATAATGTATCGAGCTAAATCAAACCAACTCCCAGTCAGCATACAAAGGTTTTTTTCATTTCAAGAGACAAAATATAATCTCAGAGATGTCTGTAAATTTAGTGTACCAAATGCCAAAAAATTAATTAAAAGGAGATGTGTATCTGTTGTTGGAATTTCATTATGGAATGATGCTAACATAATCTTAAGAAAGTGTAAGACATTTTTTGTTTTCAAAGGGATGGTAGCTAAAGCAATTTTTGAGGGCTACAAGTGTCCATAATGTATGCAGGATTTTGTGCTGTTTATTTGAGATCTTGCTTCATTGCTCTTCTTGTGACTAACTTTTTGGAGGCAATTCTTTTGTTTGTTTTTTTATTTCCATTACATGTATTACTTGTAAAAAATAAAATAAAAATGCATATGTTGATGGGTAGCTTAAATTGGTCAAACAGGACAGGCTTAAATACAAGCATTATTCTTCAGCTTATGCCTTTTCAGTCACTTTGAATGTATAATTATTTGTGTTGAACTTGTTTGTTGTTACTGTGTGTGACTGAATAAAAACATAATCAATATAAACTTACATTACCACTGCACACTCACAACCTTACAGATAATGTATTGTATAGCATTTGTATTCAGTATGATATGGCAGCGCAAGATATATGGGGTATGAGTAGTTGTAACATTGGCAGCAATAGTTGGTCATTAGCGCAGATATGATACAGGTACAAGTCAAGTCAAGTCAAGTCAACTCTTTTATTGTCAGATACACAGAACAACAGAGTTGGACTGGGCACTGAAATGCTTAAGACAGGACACCATACCACACTACCATAGATACTAAACATAAATACACATATTAAACAGATACTAAACAGATAAACAACCTACATGAGCTAAACTGAACATGAGCTGGACTGAGAAAGTAGTGCAAACAGCAGTAAAAGTGAGCCAGTGAAGAGTAAAGTGGCAAGTGTAAAGTGAGGAGTGCATTATTCTTCATTTAAGGCATTTTTATACTTCTACGATTCTCTCCGATTTGGTCGTAGAGGGACACTTTGGCACGCCTTGGCACGCCTTGGTAACACCTTCACCCAGGTGTTGCCGCCCATCCGACCCGTCGGAGAGCCGTCGGAGAGCTGGTCGGAGACAAACGCTTTTTTCTAACTTTTCTTAAAGAGACGGAGAGAGTCGGAGACCCCCTTGGCTGTGATTGGCCAGTTTACGACATCATTTCCAAACAACATCATTTCCGGATTCGCACATGTCAGGACCTCACATTTCCTGTTTTCTGTCAAAATGTTTTAGTACGACTTTGGTAAGCTACAAAGCTGCACAACATGCAGCATTAGGCTACCGTATTTTATATAAACCCTCGAAAAGTACATTTCTCCCGACCACTGTTGGTCTCTTGGCTGGTGGCTCGGTGTTGAAAGTGCCTTCTCCAACCAGCTTCAACTGACATCTAACGTAATTTGCTACGGAGTAATGCTGGCAGCATAATTACTTTGCATCTATTAAATAGGAAATGTATTTCATGTATGTGTAGAACCTATTTAGAATGACTGACTTTACATAAAATGGCAGTGAAAGACATTTGAGTCAAACATTACTTTTGCCTCAATGAGGGTGGCGTGTGAGAGCATAATCGGCACGACAACGTTGTACTTATTAGCAGCGAGGCTAGCTACATTAGTAGTACACTTTTGAGAGTTATTGTGAATACGCTAACGCTTGATTTAGCGGAAAATCTAGTAAACGTACGTACCACCTGTCTCCTGTTCTGTTGTTGTTGTAGTTGTCGCTCAAATCGCTACAAGCACGTCCTCTGCTTATAACTCAAACTAGTCCAGCTCCACCATCAACCATTGTCTGTTAGTTGCCATCATTCGCTGTTGTGAGAATTCCCGGGAGGAGGAATTTATACAATAAACGACTACCACACACACAACGATTTCTCTAAGATCGTCTTCTTGAAAATTGGGCATTAAAGGTGTCCAGGCAGAGGATAATAAGTGAGTGTGCTCCTATGTGTTTTTCATCATATTCATGGTTGAAAAGGCAGTCTCACAACTGTATGTTGAGGTATCAGAATCAGAATAATGTTTATTGGCATGTATGTGTATGCATTCTCTTGTTGTGTTTCTGATATAACTATAACACTGCATGTCGATTGGTATGAAGACTGCAGTGGGTTTAATTTTCTGCCCCTTACTTCATAGTTCTACGGGTATTTCTGTTCGAAGTGTGCATGCTTTGTTTTATAGTGACGTTTCACGCTAACACTTTTGACAAGGGCAACCGTCTCGTTGCAGATTAAACACATCGGTTTTGTCCTGCCCACAAGCAGCACAAATGCATAGCCTACTTGTCAGTCCACTCTGTCTTAAATTCGAGCGTTTTGGAATCAACTTTTCGTGTGTGAGAGCCTGGCAGAGGATCATTAGTAAGTGTGCTAATGTATGTGTTTTTCAACATATTCATGGTTGAAATCGCAGTCCCACAACTGTATGTTGAGGTATGCATGTTCTTGCTGTGTGTCTGATATAACTATAACACTGCATGATGTATGATGTATGATGAATACCGTGGGTTTATTTTTCTGGCCCTGTCCTCAGAGTTTGGGGGGTAATTTTGTTCGAAGTGTGCATGCTTTGTTTCATAGTGACACATTCACGTTACCACTTTTTGACAAGGGCAACCGTCTCGTGGCCAATGAGTGCATTGTCATAGCGTTGTAGTTATTCAAAGGTTACCCAGCGATCATTGCAGTATGAATGTGACAAAAATACCAAAGAAAATAAGAACGTATTCATTTTATTGGATCGTTTTATAATAGTTTCTGTATTGTATGTAAGATAAGCATATCGTTTTGTTATAAATCACAATGTTTCTCACAAAAAAATGACCACCACGATGGAGATACATTTGCCTACTCAAGTGAATATATAACATTAGACATGCTAGTGTTAACTGAGCTACATGTCTCCAAGGCCCATGTGACGGCACCTGCCCGACAGGTCCTGAAGCAGCATTCGTGTCATGTCAGTGACAGTTGGGAGGAAAAACAATCAATGACTTCCAATAAAGAGGTTATGTGGTAGCTACGGGCTCGACAAACAGTCGTTACCCCACCCAGCGGTCCGGCGTTGAATAGGTTGAATAGGCTTTAGGACGCATAGCCGTCGGAGTAGTATACAAGCCCGACCAGTACGTTCAATTTTTTCTGAATCAACCGCCTGCCCCCGCCCGCCCATTTTTTTTTCGAGGACGGAGAGGGATGCAGAAGTATAAATTAGGCTTTAGGAGTCTGATGGCCTTAGGGTAGAAACTGTTCTCCAGTCTGCGGGTGCGAGACCGGACACTTCGGAACCGCCTACCAGAAGGCAGCAGGGTGAACAGTCTGAAGGATGGGTGATGACAGTCTTTTAGGATCCTGCCAGCTCTTTGGAGGCATCTTTTAAGGTAGATGTCCTGAAGGGATGGGAGTTTCCTGCCGATGATGAACTCAACGGATCTGACCACACTGCGTAGGGCCTTACGGTCCATGGCTGTGCAGCTTCCAAACCACACTGAGATGCTAACAGTCAAGATGCTTTCTATAGTGCATCTATAGAAGTTGGTGAGGATGTCTGGATTCATGCCAAACTTCCTGAGTCTCCTCAGGAAGAAGAGGCGTTTTCGGGCAGCTTTGACCACCTTGTCAGTGTGGGCAGACCAGGTGAGATCATTGCTGTCTGATGTTGATATGATATAAGTACAATGCAACGGAATCTAACCAAAGGAACCATAGCAGAAGAGTGCAGAGTATTCTGCATAGTGGTAATATAAAAATAAATAGATGGGATGTATACAGTATGATATGACAGTACAAGATATATGGGGTATGAGCAGTAGTAACATTGGCAGCAATAGTTGGTCATTAGTGCAGATATGATACAGGTACAGGTGAAGGTAGCAATAGAGGTTATGAATGAGGTAAGACATGATAAGATATATAAGTACAATGAATATGACACTGGGCTAAAACGCCTTATTTCCGGAGATCTTAATAACGTGAGACTACCTAATATTTAGACTTTCCGGAAAAATCCGGACAGAAACACGCTGGAAACGTTAGTCTCAATTCTCATATCCGGAGCATGTTTTGACTCCGGAATGGGACTGTGTCACACGCGACCAATCCGGACCCCGGATACTCACCAGAAATCGCCCGTGTATCTAATATTCTGCACGGAAACGCTCCTGACAGTCATCGTTTCCGTGGGTGTTTAACTCCGTATACCCACAGCATGGCCCGGGCCGCGCGCACGGCGCGATCCAAAAAGCTTCAGGACCCGAATGTCTATTGGCATTTATCTCATGCCTGTTTTAAGTAGTATATTATGTTTAACATTGCAGTATTTAAATAATAAATCGGCATGTATCAACCCTTTTATCATATAAAACATTATATCTTTTAAATCTTAATCTTCAATTATCCATGTTGAAGTTGTAATGAAGCACCATTTGGCCAAAGTCTACCATGCAAACAGTAAATCCTCCTTCTTAACCTATAAACAAAGTTGCTCAAGTGACTACGGTTAGGATATTCATGACTAGGGATGGGTATCGTTTGGGTTTTTTCCGATACCGGTACATAACCGATACTTTTAAAACGATACCGGTGCCTAAACGGTGCCAGAACCGATACTTTTTTTTTTTTTTTAAATTAAAGACATTAGGCTTATTTATTGCCAAGGCAAATAGTTTTCTTCAAATTTAACAATATATTAACTGTTTAAGGTATACTATAAATAAAAATAAATACAAAACACTTGGCTTCAAACCTTTTAACTTCAACTATGAACAACATATTAACTTATAACATCTGTTTACAGTATACTTAAATAAATATAAATAAATACATAACACACTCTGTACACACACTTCACACTTCAGTAATACTTTTGCAGAAATATGAGCATGTTTGCCTTCAGAGTAAAAAAAATATTAATATGTTTGCATTTATTTAAACCCACTGGTTTCGTGAATGTGTACTGCCCCTTTAAGAGTTTAGCTTCAGAGCCTCTTGAGTTCTCTCCCGCATTTACACACAATTTTGTTGTTGCATATGCTGCACGTCGCGTTGTTTGAATCTTTTTGTGCGAAATACAGCCACACTTTTGATCGTTTACCTTTCGACATTTGCTCCGTTATATTGATGGCTAGCTCTGTTTGTGCTTGCTCTGTGCAAGGCTGCCTGCTCTTCGCTGTCAGACTGTTGCAATGTTATTGTAGCGTCCGAGTGCTCTCTTAAGAACTCACATTGAGAAGGAATATCTTTGGATGAGACGGTAGCTCTCCGTTTAATAAAGCGTATCCAACTTCTGCTTAGAACAACCACACTTATCTTGAAACCGAAACCACACGCAAGTCAACCCATTACCATGGCAACTACTCAACACAAATCTCGTTTCCACTAGTCCCATACGGAATGCAGCGTGAGCGACACAGGCGAGAGTCTACATTGGGAGATGGAGCAGTTTTATATGTGCCCCACGAAATCTGTTAGCAACACAAAAAAGTATACAGATCGTACTCAGAAAGATCTACGCCACTAACGTTACATCTCGTTAGCTATCGCTAGTTTTGTTAAATTATAAAAATTAAAAAAAAAAATTAAAAAAAAAAAAAAAAAAAAAATCTGCTCAGGCACCGAAAGGAAGCACCGAAATCTGCGTTGCATTTCGGTCCGGGTAGGTATCGGTTGTATGGAACCGGTGCCGTATTGGTACCGGTTCTCGGTACCCAACCCTATTCATGACCCATCTATAACCTCTATGACTGATTGGTACTAAGTTACACACTATGACAACAAAAACAATATTATTAAATTTTTTTTATTTTAATTCTCAACATAGGCCTCTTTTTGGGCTGGAGGGCTCCTTGTAGAGAAGTGGCCCCTCTCTGTCACTCGCCGCCTGGTATGACCTGGCTTGACGCCCCTCCGGCCATTGCTTTCGAGCGCCTGCTGGCCGCGCAGGGTGAGGCGGCTCAGCCGAGCGCACCTCCACCTGGAAGGCAGGACGTTGATTTTAAGCTTGTCCTCTTCATCACTCTCCTCATCAGACATGAAGCTGGCGTCTGCCTCCTTGAAGAACAGGTGTTCTTCTGGTGCCAGCAGATCCCGCGCCGCAAGCTGCAAAAGAAAGAGACATAGTGTCAAGCAACGTCAAGACCAAATAGTAACTAGAGTAGACTCAGTTTACATGAAAGCCTAGTGTGGATGAAAATTGACTCCTTTTCAGATGGGGTGATATTTTTTAATTTCACTTCATGCCACGTACCCGCTCTCGCCTGCTTCGGAGAAGTTTTTTTCTCCTCACTTCCTCTGTCCTCCCCACCAGGTCCATTTTCCGCTGACTTTTTAAGTTTTCAAAGTACCTGTTGCAGGCTCCTGTTTGAAACAAACCAATGAATAAAACAGAAGAATACAATAACCTCTCTCTCAACATCAGCAAAACTAAGTTATGTTATGTTATGTTAGTTGTGGTGCGGTGTCCTGTCCTAAGAATTTCAGTGCCCAGTCCGACTCTGTTGTACTGTGCATCTGACAATAAAAAACTTGACTACAAAGCACAGAAAACCAAATAATTGCAAAGTTATAGATGTTTAACAGTAACAGTATCTTACTTCTTATTAGGCTCTCCTTTCCCCAGTTCTCCCCCGAATCCACAAGGGTCTGAATGACCGCATGAGTCACCTCCTCATTGTGAGACGGCTTGAAACTGAACAACAATAAAATACAGTAATGTGCACAGGCAATAAGTTAGAAAAGTTTATATGAATGAAACAGACCTATGTATAAGTGCATTGAAGATCAATTAATTTTAAGCGCAATGCAATTACATGATGAGGGGAAAAGTGTACGTTGATGCTCAATCTATTCAATTTATGTCCAAATAATCCCACCCCTTCACAACAACTGTCTTTTTGTACCTGAATCATGCGTGAACCGAACAGAATACTGTACAAGGATTTAAACAGAGCAATGGAACAGAATTTGGAGTAGCTATGTCTGGAAGTGCATGGTTTCTTACAAAGGAATCATGATTTAGTCTATAGTGTTTAATAAGCAAACCTCGATTCCTTGTTGCGTATCCACAGACCTTGCACTGCCACAGCATTTAAAATCTGCAAGAAAAAAAAGAAAGAGCGAAAGAGTCACAAAGTGTGAAAAATCAACAACAAAAAAAATCATACATTATACATTTTTGGAGAAATCGTTGGTGATTGTTCACATCAATTCTACAGGCATCCTCGGATTTGTATAATTAAAGTAATACAAATAATGAACACGATAATTTTGGTATCATAGTTTTCATTAAATTGATTGAATATGTACGGTTACTGTTATTCCGAATATTAAACTGACGAATATGTTAGGGCTGCCAACATTTCGGTTTTTCCCCTTAACAATCAGGCAAAAAAAAAAACCTGGGAAATGTTGGTTGTGCTAACATATTCGTCGGTTTAATATTCGGAACAACAGTAACAGTTACCGTACATATTCAATCAATTTAATTAAAGTTATAATACAAATATTATCGTATTCATTATTTGTATGACTATAATGATACATATCCGAGAATGTCTGTAGAATGACTGAGCGCCCTTAGCAAGCTAGCAAAATACATTCCCTCCCCTCTAACAGGCTATCATGTCATGTATCATGACACTACATTAAATGGGAAGACCTGTCAAGAGAACCAGCTTTTGGAAACAGCGACATTTCAACACAAAATATTATATTCTACTCAATCATTATTATATGTATGATATTATAATATACACCACACAAAGTACACGACGGTTGTTCCGAATATTAAACTGACGTGTGTAAGCACTACCAACATTTCCCGGTTGTTTTTTTCTGATTGTTAACGGTTCTGACTGAGCGCCCTTAGCAAGCTAGCAAAATATTTATTACAGTAACTTTACAAGACCGGCAAGCAAATTAGTGAACGACATATATGTATATATGGGTGGCTAAAACAGCCCTAACGAAACAGCGAAAACTATATCGCGTTAAACCCCTAGTTAATGACTTGCTAGCTACCTTAGCTCGCTATCTTATTAAGCTAGCCTAAAACTATTTGACCAACTGCACATTAAACCACGCTTGCTTTAGTTGTACAGTCTCAACATGTTGAATTTAGACCAAAGAAGCCAGCAGATATAATAGTCATCTTAATTTACACTACTCAGACTGACACCATAGCATCTTACCTTCAGCGAAATGTCGCCAACGGTCAATTCCTTGAAGAGTGAGTCTTGAAACCCCGTAGCAAGCACTCTGAATGCGTTGATCCAATGGATGCAATAGGAGGACTCTGGCGCATGGGGTTCAAAAGTTGAAATATCTAGTCACCAGATCTCCGGAAACTTGCATTCACATATCCGGAGCCAGAAATCATCAATATTTTCCCGGATTTTTAATTAGTCCGGATATGACCAAAATCTACTCCGGAGATGTGCTTTGTCATTGGAAATTTCCTAACACAAGATCTCCGGATTCCAGCCTATTTTGCCCAGTGTGAGGTAAGAGTCATGAGGCATGATATGACATAAATAGATATGAATACACTATAAAATGTTAAGTGGCTGAACAAAAAAAATACCAATTCAACACCCACATGTTAGTTTACACAGCACCAGGTTACAACCATCAAGGCGGCTCCTGGCCTATTGTTTACAGGCATGAAAACGGGTAAGGGGTGAAAAAGGTGAGGAGGATATTACCCCTCTGGGGGGGTCCGGGGGCGTGCCCCCCCTGTAAGTAAAATTTTAATATGTCATATTTTAAAGCGTCAATCTGATGCAGTTTGAGATGCTTTTTTTCCAACCTGGGGAGAGCTGGAGAAACTTAGCTTCAGCCATGAGTCAAAAAATATTTTGGCCTCCTTACTTAGTATTATGCAAGCCATTTCATGCCAGCCTGTCACTGGGTCTATCATTTACAGTATATGAGGCACAATGTGGTAAGGGCACCACAAATGGCTTAATGCATAGCCCCCACGAGAGATGCCGTAACTTAACTTGTCTACTCTTCCATCATGATTGACAGCCAATACAATGTTATGTAATTCAGATTTCAATACATTTTATTGGCGAGGCCCTTCGCGTTAATATTTCCATGCACTCGCATCATCCAGTTATTCAACATAATAAATCAGCGGCGAAAAAAACAATACAATCATATATTCTTTAGAAGTACTAAATGATGCAAAATGTAAGGATCTCTTTTCATTTATGGAATTCTTGTCAAGAAAATATGATTCTATTGTTTTTTTCGCCGCTGATTTATTATGTTGAATAACTGGATGTATATATTTAAATATATGTTAAGCTCCTATTAAAGTATCCATCTATCTACTTCCAGTGGCACTTGCTCTTGACTGCTTTGCCTCATAGCTTGGCGACTTGGCCTTTTTGAGCAGAGCATCACTGAAGCCTTCCATGTGACAAGAGTCCCCTTTGCAGCCATGCTCACCTTTCTTGTCACCAAAGTGCTTAATTATCATGTCAGTGCTCAGGGTTGCACTGTATTGGGTCTTGTTTATGGTAACGAGACTGAAAATGTCATCTGACGTCATGATTGGTTTTATACCTGCCAGGCTTGTAGGTTGACTGGCTGAAATAGTAGGAATTATTTGCTACGTTAACAGTCTGTAGTCAAACACCTTTGCAATGGTCACTTCGCCCCAACAGAGCGATTCAAAGTTAGAACAGGGAGTCTCCGTGGCGTTTGAGTTAATGTAGCTAAATTATCTTACTCCATCAGTTATTCACACCGTAGCCGTCTCGTAACCAGGCTAATCACATCATTGCTAACTTTTTCATACTTGTATCTGAAGGTTATGCCCCTTGAAATGAATCTTCCCGTTAAGTTACCGAACACATGTTTTAACGTTTTATATGCTAACATTACGGTCACACAAAAAAAATGCGTCCAGCAGGGATTCCAAAATTGTCCGGGATTTTGCCTCGTCGGATATTATTGTTTCTCTGGGTCTTTCACAATGAGTTATTACGTCTTTACACGTTTTGGAAAGGGTATCACTTACGTTCCACCTTCTTGCGCGAGCTCTGTCATTGGTCAAACTTTCCCAGTGTTGACAGATATAATTCATTATCCTCCAAATACGATCATTTTGAGCCTTTGATATGATACGCAATTTACAATCTGGCAACACTGAGCACCTTGCCGCCGCCAGCACTAGTTCAGTACAAATGTACATGTCATCTGAATATGAAAAATATGTCCAACCCCCCCCCCCCCCCCCCCCCCCACAAAAACAAAACTCATCGAATCTACACGATTCACGTAGGTCACCTATTTTGTTTTCAAAACGGCGAATTTCGCTGAAAGGTGAGTGATTCTCATGCCTGTGTTTAGGTTGATGGGCCATCAGACCTGGTTCCTGGCTTTTTTGTGTCTTGGAACCAGAGCTCTTACACTCTGATTGTTTGTTTTTGAAATAAATTACATGAAATGACATTGCTTGAACGTGTACCTATTTGTCTCTGTTTTGTTACCGACTTTCAACCACGAGAACGAGTAAAATCTTTAATAAGAGTCTCAACAACGTTTATAGGCTACGTGTAGCTATTTGTTTTGTCTTTGTGAGTCAACAACGTATATGTCTCATATGCGCCCGTCTCTGTGCAATTCTGTACCGACTTTCAACCACGAGAATGAGTAAAATCTTTAATAAGAGTCTCAACGTCTCATATGCGCCCAAAGTGTCGACTCTCGCCCACTCGAATTGTGCCTGATTCGCGTGAAGCGAATGGCGCGCCCAAAGTGTCGACTCTCGCCCACTCGAATTGTGCCTGATTCGCGTGAAGCGAATGGCGACTCTCGCACATGCGAATTGTACCAATTCTGAAGCGAATGGCGACTCTCGCACATGCGAATTGTACCAATTCCCAGCTTTGGCCTTACCTGGCGGCCGAAACTGACTTTTCACAGCTAATAATAACTCCGCGATGAAAGCGCATTGATGAAAACCGTCTTATAATTGCAAACCAAGACGTTGACAATTGAACTTTTTTTTGTTGCGGAGAAACACTGCCGAAATAAACCAATAGAATCGAAATTAATCAATAACTTCGTGTTGAAATGTAAAATTGTTGACTGTAGAATTGTTTTAGAAAAGCAATATAGCACTCGTGGGAGTGGGGTAGATAAGGGATAATCCCACGTGTGTTGTTGCCTACGCCACTCGGCCTCCGAACACGGCCGAACACCACCCGTGCCTCCCTGCCTTGCGCTGGAAAGTTGAGACTAGTTCAACTTTTCAGTGCACTTAAAAAACTCTACAAAGACGCAACACGTGGTGGAGAAAAGGCGCACACGCAAAGAGCGCCGTACCATAAGAATCAATGCATTTTCTAGCGTCCCGTTTTTAAAAAGACGCCCATGTGTGTACCCACCCAAAGAAGGCAAGGTGCACTTAACTCTGTGATAGCTAAACTGGTGTGTCAGTCAGTGGGATTACAAATTGATTAGCCTATTACAACATTTTACATCATTCCTCTTCTGTGACACACACTTGGGGGATATTAGTTCATGTATTTGCTTGGACAGGAGTAGTGCTTTGATGGAGGATATTTAGCCATGCATTTGAATGTACAGGGATAAGCCTACTGCGTTGTGGAAGATACTATTCATGTATTTGTTTGGATGAACAGTAATAGGCCTACTTTGGTGGAGGCCGTAGGAAGACCGTCTCTGTCACCCAATTAGACAAAAGCTTGCATTTCTGGTGAACTACTATGGTATAGTGAATCAGTATGAATTTGGGTGATTAAATGTCACGTGCTAACACACCACTCTGCACACTGCCATCGAGTCCCCATCCACAGAACCAAGCGTCCATCACCTAAGCCGCAAGGCTTGGACTCGCCAAAACCACCTCCGCACTGGATGGGTGTAACCCATAAGGTTCCCCCTTCTAATACTAGTGGCTTCCCATATATGCGCCCTCCCCACAAAAAAGGATTAAATTGAATGATTAGACAGAGGCTAATGTACCAAAACTTAAAAATGTATATATTTATTTATAAATATTAATTGTAGGCTCTAAGCAGCAGGTTAAGTTCAACATAGACAAAGTCACTCGCCAGTACAATGAAAAAACAACAACAACAACAAGAAATCACTAAACCAAACAAAGGGCTATGCACTACAAACAGGCAACAAAGCCTCCGACACAGAGACCGGTTGGCCTTGTAGCACCCATAAGCAAAAATGCAAATCAATAACTCAATAAATGCTGTAAGCATGGCAGGTTTACCATGAATAACATCTGAAATACATAGTACATTGCAATTGGCAGACCAGATTATCCATACGCATTACCAAATGACAATAAACACCAATTATAATACAGTATCACACACACCATATAAATAACTACACACATGATATGAGTATGCACTACATACAAGCTAGCTGCACATTTGGGTAATAGCTAACATGATCATTTAAAAGATTCATACCAGAAAAAGGTTCCCCAGTCCAGTATGGCAGGGGGAGATTAAAGAGCTGGAACGTACGTTACTGTTTTAGGAGGCAACCCTGTTGCAGTTGCACTCTGATCAACAATGCAAAAACCAAATCAACGTAAAATCATCATCCCCTTACCCGGCTACAGTTCCCTCCCCGCACTGCTTCTGATTTGTACAATAACCGCTACCACAACGTGAATAAATAGCTTGACTGTCAATGAACAAACTCAGACCAGGTAAAAATGACTGCAAGAGAAACTCTGTGGAGGAAGTGAAACTAGCTGCTGAAAAGCTAAAAAGCAACAGGCGGAATGCGAGCAACAACGTGGACCCCAAACAATTCTTCCAGCGAGGCGATGACGGTGACTTTCGCGGGTGCAATATTCAAATGATCAGCGATAGGTACGCCACAGCATAGACATGTATAGACTATGTGGCACACAGCTGAGATGGGCGGTTCAGAGGCAAGTGAACTTGGAGATGTAGTTTGCTTTGGGCAGAAGATGAGCTGGGAGACGAAGATAAAGAAACAGTGTCAGGTACGCCACGCAACTGAGAGGGGCGGTTCAGAGGGAGGTACGCTGGGAGATGTAGTTTTCTTTTGGGCAGCACGGTAGCTCAAGTTGAGTTGACTGACGTCATATATTGAACTTTTTAACTGACGTGCGCCATATACTGGAAAAACTCGTTTGATTCTGTTGTTGATCTGATTTTAGCTTTACTTTAGACGCTCCATTTTGTTTCCATTGGGAATACTGCCTTTCGCGACAGTTAACGAAGTGACGACGGTAAGGTAACTTAATATATCTAAAAGCGTCTGCATGCACATTAAGGAGCCGTTTGAATGTGTATAACAGGACTGCAATTGATTAATACACGAGCTAAGTCAGTTTAGCTTCGCGAATAAATTATGGTGCAACAAATACAATGGCGGTAGGCGAATTTCACAAAATAGTTAGGCTAGCCTACATCGAGAACGTTTGACCAACATTTAAGGTTTCTTGGCATTAGCGTGCCTTCCTCCTGGTATGGCATATGAAAAAGATCTGTAGAAACAGAAGAATCACACTTGTCGTGCACAGCACTTGCACGATAAACCAGTTGTAAAGAGCTCCCGAACGTATACAGGCCTACTGTAGGAAAAAGCCATTACAAATTCATAACATTTGTATGTTTGACTGTTACAACGTAGGCTATAGGCCAGGGGTACTCAATAAGAAACCCAAAAGGTCCACTTGCCAAATTTCCATTCAGTCCAGGGTCCGTAACAGTGACGGTCAAAATCCAAAAACATAACTCCAACATAAACGTTCGAAGTTCTAACTATGCACAAAAGGTGACGTGGCCTTATTTATGTGAAAGGTGACACTTTTTTTTGTGGTTAAAACTTGGCCATAAAAGGCAGAGGCACTGATGTAAGTGATCATTAGTGAGTGTGCTCCTGTATTTGTTTTTCACCATATAGTCCAGGCAAAATAGCCCATTTTGGAGCCAAAAGTAGAATATTGTATATTATATTCAATAAGTGTGGAGCTCATGGGCATATTCAAATTAATTTCAAAATGTTTTACTATTCATTGGTACTTTCATTGTGTAGAGTTTCATTTTGATAGGAGTAAAGGAAAAAATTACATTTTTGAGGTGTATTTTTACCATGCATTATTAACCCACATCTCAGATTGATGAGAATAAAACATATTTCCTAAACTAGGATTTCTTATGACTTTTAGTATGTTGTTCTGGACACCTCATAGAAATGATCTATGCTGAAAAAAATTCGTTTTCAATTAGTCTGTCGTAAAACGCAATTTTGCCTGGACTAATATTTATGGTTGAAAAGGCACTCACAACAGTATGTTGAGGTATGCACGCTCTTGTTGTGTGGCTGATCTAACTATTACACTGCATGTTGCTTGGTCTGATTGCAGACGGTTTATTTTTCTGCCCCTTACCTCAGAGTTCTGAGGGAATTTTTGTTCGAAGTGTGCATGCTTTGTTTTATAGTGACGTTTCACGTTACCACTTTTGACAAGGGCAACCGTCTCGTTGCAGATTAAACACATCGGTTTTGTGCTCCCCACAGGCAGCACAAATTCAAACTTGTCAGTCCACTCTGTCTTAAATTAGCGATTTTGGAATCAACTTTTTTTTCTTTGTCGGGTTTAAAGCACGCCATGATTTTCGTTTGATGGGAAAAAGATACCGTTCACAAAACTTTCTGCCCACGTTGTTGCCATTGATAGTTTTCAGTGACGTCACAACAATTGTTAGCTGACGGGCAAAAAGAACAGCGAAACAGCGAGAAACAGTGAAAAACGCCGAGCAGTGCCTACTCAAATACGATTGCCATCAACCACAGACCATACCACTATAGCCAGACAGAAATATTCACAAGGGAAAACAAATGAGGAACTTGTGATACATTTATTGCAGGTGTCCTGACATTTTTATTTCGTTAACCTCCCCACAGTCCCTGTCTGAGCTCCAGTGTGGAGATATTTACATCTAGGCCTATCTAATAGAAAATCCGTCCCCATACTCATCTCACAGAAAGAAACAGAAAGCCTACAGAAGCACAGATAGTTATTTAATTTTCAAAAGTGGTTGGGTTCACAACGATGTCGTCTGGAAGGTGAAAGCTAAAAACCATCTTCATAATAAGAGCAAAGATAAATGCCATTTATTAGCGAGGTACCTGCTGTAAGCTAGCAGCCGTTAGCCTACCCAACGATGTTCGTTATGTTTTGAAACAATTCCCTGGTTTAAACCAGTACGAAAACCTTGTCTGGCGAATGACAACTTAAAATGATCTTCCCATATATTTTCTACTGACATTGTAGTATTACTAGTTGAATGACAAAATACACTAGCCTAACCTACTTGCTTGCTTAGGTACTAAGGTAAATCAGCAGCTGGGTAATCCCATTTGAATCGTTTTGATGCTTTGTTTGTCTATATTACTTGATTTGTTCCCATTTTAGGTAGTTATTCTGATAAATTAGGCGACCAGAACAGGGTGACTGCTTTTCTTTCCAGCTCCAAAAGTAAGTCTACAGTTTACTGTGTGTCCGAGAAAAGTTGAACCAGAAGGCGCATACAATCAGCTGGCAGCCACGGCGAAATAAACACTTCTTGTATCAGCTGGCAGGAGCGGTAGCGGGTTTTAAGTGCGATTAAAAACTAAATCCGGGGTTGTCTCCTCGCCGATTTAAACAGCCAAACACAACCTGCGTGGCCCACAGAGCGCTCGCGGCAAACATTGAGTGAGTAAGTTGTCATAGTGATGTTGTTATTACAGCTCCTGATTGGACCTCTGGATTGGACACAGAAGAAAGAAACCACATCGCTGGGAAAAAAAATGTAGAAATCGCGAAAGCACGCACCAATAAAACTCGTTTTGATCATGATAAAATTAGAATGTTGATTTTTGGCTTCTGTCCACATTTAATTGACCTATCGCTAAGCCCCGCCCCCCATTGTGACTGTTGCTAACTCGGACACGTTATCAGAGCTGACTAGAGTTTACAATGGCAGCTATCAGTGACAAAACTATATCCCAAGAGGCTCTAGACAACTTTTGGAGACAAAAGGACCTGATTTCGCCTAGAAGCCTTCAAAAGGGACTTAATTATGCAATGGAGGGATATGTATACAATTTAAAACTCGATATGGTGGATAACAAGCTTACATTTGAGGCGAGAATTTACAGAGCTCAATGCAAGAGGGAGAATCCTCAACTCACGGTCATCGCGATTGCAGATAAATACATCCAATACCAGCAATGTTCATGCACCGCATGGGAAAGATACAATGAATTCACATTCAGTTAATTTAACTAATCAGGAAGGCATATGAATGTAGACCTACGTTTAGTAACTAGCATTAACCTACCTGCCCCTGACACGACAGTGTCCTAACCATATGGTCCTAACTGTCTAGCTTGTTATTGTAACCTTGTTAATTACCGGCATGCGTGTGTTTCGTTCACGTTGTCATGTTAATCCATTATTAAACCTATGTATACTTGTGCATATCATTTGTTTAATAGAATGGCCGATGTTTAACAAACTGTCCCATTCCTGACAAAGCTACGCTAGCGCAGCTAGTGAATCGTTAACGTTAGCTAGTTTGAACCAGAGATAACTTGCCTAAGCCTAGCATAACATCAGTGGTGAAAGTAAGCAGGTACTGTGAATAATGAGTATGCCTTTTATCATGTAGGCTTAGTTGATTGCTTTAGCAAAGGAAAATTCCAACCTAACAAGAGTATGGCAGAAAGTTAATGAACGTAGCGTTCACTGTGTGGTCTGCCACAGCTTAATACGCCGGAGATATTTGGACCGGTCTTGTTTTCGTTTAGGAAATGAGATACAATATACCCCATTGCCTATCCTCTCATGATACCTCGTATCAGTGTTGTATCTACCCCATGCACATCGTTTGGCCATTTTTGTTGAACCTACATTACCACAAAGCTCATAAAACAACCGAAAAATCACGGCCTCTAATGTTATCCTATGGAGCTGTAAACTCACAATGTCCGAGTGCAGCTGTTAGTAAACTGCCATTGGCCCGTCTGCGTTCGAAAGGCGGGGCTTAGCGACAGGTCAATTGCGTCCGGAACCGGACCGCGGTCTGCCTATTGAGTAACCCTGCCTTAAGGTATAGGCTAGTATTCTGCATTATTATAGGTACATTTAAAATTAATTAAAACTTTCAGTATTGTCAATTTTGAACTTATTGCTTCTTCATTAAGGCTAAAATTGAGCTCTTTTCCTCTTGACAGGAGCCTCTTAAGCATTTCAGGCCATGGCAGAGGAGGTCTATGCAATGAAATTTAGCCTTTTTGTAATGAATTAAAAAAATATATGGAGTTTCAGGTTTATTGAAAAGAGGACTGCAAATTTGTTCTGATCTTGTGTTGACAGATAGGCTTATATCTTCTGCCTACATGCACAGCGGAATAATGATATAACATAATGTATATTCAGCCATCAACATCGTGGCATATTTTATTAAGGAACTCACACTTGCTGCTCTCTGTGAGAGTTAGGGAAGAACAGACAGAGAGAAGGGTGAACATCCCCCTTTATAGACAAGTACTATAACACGTGACTAATGACGTATGAGGCGCAACAGCACCTCCTCCTGGACAAATATAATCATACATACATTCATACACAACCATATTCCAACATCTTGTTACTGAATCTCTCGTCATTTTAGTAATCCCGTGGTCTGACCTTAGCCTGCCTGTCTTTGACTTTCAGCCATTTCTGAAATGCTGTGCTTATTATGGAAGTACTCGAATGCAGGCAACAAATAAGGGTATTTAGTCTGAGCATAGATTCTCTTTTTAGCCGAAATCTGATCTAGGAACATACAACAGAAAATTAATACAACACCATTAAAACATTCATTTTCTCAACCAGTATATATTTTAGGGGCTTACAGTGACTTTCAATGAGATGCTCCTGAGGAGGGGTGTGCTGCCTCTAACATGAATCTTTCGGAAGTGAACCAGGTTAGTTTTAATAGTTTTTAGGCCGTCATCTAATGTGGGCTATGCCTTCAAATAGCAAGTTGTGCAGGTAATGTTACCCTGTATTTGTCCAGCTTTTTTGAATGTCGTTTGTGGCTGTTTAAGCCTAATGAGTTTTCCTGACTGAGACACCCCCTGTATGGTTTTAAATAGTAGCATGTGCCAGATGTAGGGGCGTGTCCAGGCATTATTTAAGCAGGACGCTTTAGTCTTTTGAGAAAGCTGCTGATGAAGAGACGTATTTTGACTACTAGGCTAAGTCTAGTATTTTCGGTATTGAAACATGTTTCTTCAGTAGAAGTATTTTCCTGTTTTTTACTGCCTTTTTTGCCTTATTTGGGACAAATAAAAGATTCCCATCTTAAACCCTTACCTCCTAAGTCCTCCTGAGAGTTTTTGCATCTAGCTCAACCGATGATTAATGTACTGAAGATGGAGGTGTGTGTGTGTGTGTGTGTGAGAGAGATGATTAATGTACTGAAGATGGAGGTGTGTGTGTGTGTGTGAGAGAGATGATTAATGTACTAAAGATGGAGGTGTGTGTGTGTGTGTGAGAGAGATGATTAATGTACTGAAGATGGAGGTGTGTGTGTGTGTGTGTGAGAGAGATGATTAATGTACTGATGATGGAGGTGTGTGTGTGTGTGTGTGAGAGAGATGATTAATGTACTGATGATGGAGGTGTGTGTGTGTGTGTGTGTGTGTGTGTGTGAGATGATTCATATTCTGATGATGTTTGTGTGTGTGTGTGAGATATGATTAGTGTACTGATGATGGAGGTGTGTGTTTGTGTGTGTGTGTGTGTGAGATGATTCATATTCTGAAGATGTCTGTGTGTGTGTGAGATATGATTAATGTACTGATGATGGAGGTGTGTGTGTGTGTGTGTGTGTGTGTGTGTGTGTGTGTGTGTGTGAGATGATTCATATTCTGATGATGTCTGTGTGTGTGTGAGAGATGATTAATGTAGTGATGATGGAGGTGTGTGTGTGTGTGTGAGATGATTCATATTCTGATGATGTCTGTGTACACGTGTCAGTGGGGAGTAATGTTCTTATGTTCTAATGATGGAGGTGTGTGTGTGTGTGTGTGTTTGTATCAGTGGTGGTGATGGTGGTTCTTCTTTCCTTGTTCTCTAGAGTAAGATGTACTCCTGAGGAGGGGGATGCTGCCTCTAACATGAGTCAATCTGAGAAGCAAGACACCAGCCATGGAGCTAGGAAGTAAGGAGTTTTTGTTTGTGTGTATTTGTGTGTGTGTCAGTGGTGATTTTATGTTCTGGTGATTGAGGAGTGTGTGTTTATGTATGTGTGATGATTAAGCAATAAGCCCCAAGAGGCCTACTTTGCGCTGATTTTAGAACAGGTAAGGGGAGTTGTTAGGCACGACGCGAAGCGGAGCAACGCAACAGCCAGATGGAACACTTGCGCTACCGACAAAAAAAGGGTGCTTATATATTCACATTCATTTGTATATCGCCATTAATAGTGCAATTGTTGAAATAGTTTTCAAATGGGCTCCTCTTTGCTGGTGCAGCGAAAGGGGTATCCTGATTTTGACGCTTCAGTGTCCCAGATGATGTTGCTCCACATGTGTATGAAATGCGCTATATGAATAAAATTGCCTTGCCTTGCCATTCGCTGCGCAGTAATATGGAATGTTATCATAGAATGTTATGTGGACAACTTGAAAGGTTATGCTGGACTTTACAACGGCTTTTACGAGGATTGGAAAAATCAGTTTTAGAATTAATGTTTTGATGATGGAGGTGTGTTCGTCCGTGGTGATTAAAGGCACAATATGCAACAATTATGCTTCAGGATTAGGGTTAGGATAAGCAGTTTAACCTTAAAATAACAGCTTAAAAAAAATTGGGGCGCTGCAATGACTTTTAATATGGAGAATTGCGTCCGTGCCAATGGCATAGCAGGGTCGATAGGCATATAACTGCGTTCTGTAGTTTTGCCTGCCGATGCCCGCCGACCTGACTTTGATTACCTTCTGCCGATCTAGTAAGTAGATTATTTGCGGTCTTGTTTAGTCTTGTGTTGCACATGATTGATGTTTGACTGTGTAAGGACAGTCGTTGAGTAATTAGTTTGTCATAATGTCAAAGTCAGCACATTTCAAGAGATTTCATTAGTTTTAGCTGCTAGCATACCTTTAGCGAATAGCTATTAATCCTTAATGCACCTTTTAATGTTCTGATGATGGAGGTGTGTGTTTATGTATGTGTGTGTGTGTGGTGATTAATGTTCTGATGATGGAGGTGTGTGAGTGTGTGTTTGATATTTCATAATTAGTGTTCTGATGATTAAGGTTCTTCTCTCCTTGTTCTCTAGAGTAAGATCTGCTCTTGAGGAGGGGGGTGCTGCCTCTAACATGAGTCAATCTGAGAAGCAAGACACCAGCCATGGAGCTAAGAGGTGTGTGTGTGTGTGTGTGTGTGTGTGTGTGTCTGTGTGAGTCAGTGGTGATTTATGTTCTGGTGATGGAGGTTATTCTCTCCTTGTTCTCTAGGACAAGATCTGGTCCTGAGGAGGGGGGTGCTGCCTCTAACATGAGTCTCTCTGAGGAACAACACACCAGCCATGGAGCTAAGAGGTGTGTGGTGTGTGTGTGTGTGTGTGTGTGTGTGTGTGTGTGTGTGTGTGTGTGTGTGTTAGTCTTTGTTGAATAGCAAGATGTCTTGTTGTATCTTGTTCATTTCAGACATCATGCTGTAGAGTTTGTCAGGCCAAGATAGTTTTTTTTGATAATTTTGTTACCAGTTGATTTCTAGTTTGAGAAAATTCTCTGTTCTGACGTAGTTTGGATGCTACATGACATTTGTTGATTTGTAAATTGTACTGGTATCATGCCGGGCCATGGCTACTTTTCCAGACACCTAGTAGCCTATAAGTACAGAGACATGGTAGCGGCCGAAACCAGTAAGCTACAAGGAATGTGCTACACATTTACACCACACTGATGTGGGTAGGGCTGAACGATTAACTGCATTTGTGGTTTAATCGCGATATGATGACACACGATTTTCAAACCGCAACTTAAATAAAAACCGCGAAAATTTTGCACACAGTGATTAAAGCAGCATAACGGATCACTTGCTAATCACTAACGAGATGCTAGTGGCTCAAACTAGCGAAATCTCTTGAAATGTTCTTACTTTGACACTATGACCAACCAGTTAGTCAACAACTGTCCTAACACAGTCAAACATCAAGCACAACACAAGACGGCAAATAAGCTACTTACTAGTTCGGCAGACATTAAAAACCAGGCGGCTTCAGGCACACCTACATAACTCGGTCATTGGCCTACGGACCCTGGTATGGCAATGGCACAGAGGCGATTCTCCATATTAAAAGTCATTGTAGTGACCCAATTTTCAAAGCTGTTATTTTAAGGTAAAACTGCTTATCCTAACCCTAACCTTGAAGTACAATTACTGCATAAGGCCAATTTAAAATACTTGACTGTATAAATAACTTACATACACAGTGGCAAAGCCACCGATTTGTTTCTGTAATGAGCAGTTAAATACAAATGTAAAATGTGGGAAAGAATATTACACAGTAAATGTATCTAATATTGTGTCATATTTAAATCATTCAGTACGTTTTGTTGGAGAAAAAAAGAGGATAACATTTTTTTAAAATCGCATATCGAATCGCAATCGCAATATTTTGGGGAAAAATCGCAATTCGATTATTTTCCCAAATCGTTCAGCCCTAGATGTTCCTCTGTCAACAACTGCAAGCCTGCTGGCTCTGAGGCTTAAGTCCCATTTAACCTTGTCATTGCACAAGTGATTAGTTGCGATGACGGCTCCAATATAAGTTATAGCTAGCACATAGAACTTTATATATATTTTCTAATCAATGTATTTATTCCCAGTTGTTTTTGCAATTTCCTTTTACTTTCTTCATGCCTACACTATATATTATCATTCTAGGTTAAGAATACCAATGGAGGCTGTGTTGGAAATCGCTAATCAAACTTTTGTCAGCATTTTGAGTGGAAATTTCATTTGCATTTGTACAGGTGTATTTGTGCACGTCGGGCTGGCCCTCGCAGGGGAACGACAGTTTACAACCGCATTGTTTTATCAATGATAATATCATATTCGAGATGCAACACTTATCTATCCACTCTCGTCAGAATGAGCTGAGCTTTCATTGATAAACCAATGTGGTTGTCTGCCTCTACCGAGGTCCCACGGTTTACTGGTACTCATTCAAACGGGAAGACAAATCAAATAATAGCCTACACCTATGTAGGTCCTCAACATAGCAGATATTTTAATACAGTGAAAGCTATGAATACTGAAAATTGAATGTTATGGTCAAAATAACCGCCGAATGATGAAGTCAGGATGCATAGGCAGGTTGAGTAATTGAGTGATTGGCAGCTGGCTGCTCTGTCCATTCGCGCACCTCACAGTTGCGTATTGATCAGACAAGAAGACACGCTTATCAGCTCGATTACTATTGACCAAAACAGAATGAGGGTTCGGCTGTAGCCAACTTGAAACATACTACTGAGAATATATTCTCTGACATTGCACGTGTGATGAATTGCGCCATGGATGAACGCTTTATTTTTTTGCCTTAGGTGCTTGGGATTTGTCATAGGCGCTCGGGAAAATCGCTTAGGCGCGTGCACGAATTTTCTCCATGCAGGAAAAACCCTGCTGAAGGCAGCAATGCTAATCTCAGCTGAACTGCTACACTGCTGCTAGCAGGGGGTCGTCCGTTGCAAACTCCATGGGCTGGCGACTAGTTGATGGGCTAGTTAAAAAGCCAAAATAATCTAATCTTTGCCACCTTCTCCTGCTGTTCTCTTCTCTCTTGCCTTTTTCTACTTCCACTCTTACTGTATGCTTAAAAGGTATTGTTATGGGTAAAGTTGTCCTGTGCTCAATAAAACTAGGTTGTTGTGACCTTCAAATTGGTTTAACTATAGGGTATTGTATCGTTACATGATCAAATAGAGACTTGACATTGGACAACAATATACAGTCGTGGCCAAAAGTTTTGAGAATGACACAAATATGCATTTTCACAAAGTTTGCTGCTTCAGTGTGTTTAGATATTTTTGTCAGATGTTACTATGGAAGGCTGAAGTATAATTAAAAATATTTAATAAGTGTCACTGGCGGCCCATTCTTGCATAATCAATGCTTGGAGTTTGTCAGAAATAGTTTTTTTTGTTTGTCCACCCGCCTCTTGAGGATTGACCACAAGTTCTCAATGGGATTAAGGTCTGGGGAGTTTCCTGGCCAATGGACCCAAAATATCAATGTTTTGTTCCCCGAGCCACTTAGTTATCACTTTTGCCTTATGGCAAGGTGCTCCATCATGCTGGGAAAGGCATTGTTCATCACCAAACTGTTCCTGGATGGTTGGGAGAAGTGGCTCTCGGAGGATGTTTTGGTCCAGCAAGCGCCAGGACCGTCTCCTAAACATGATTCAGCTGCGGGATTGGGTCACCTCCAGCACAGAGCTTGCTCAGGAATGGCAGCAGGCAGGTGTGAGTGCATCTGCGCGCCCAGTGAGGCGAATACTTTTGGAGGATGGCCTGGTGTCAAGAAGGGCAGCAAAGAAGCCATTCTCTCCAGGAAAAACATCAGGGACAGACTCATATTCTGCAAAAGGTACAGGGATTGAACTGCTAAGGACTGGGGTAAAGTCATTTTCACTGATGAATCCCCTTTCCGATTGTTTGGGGCATCTGCAAATAAGCTTATCCGGAGAAGACAAGGTGAGAGCTACCATCAGTCCTGTGTCAAGCCAACAGTAAAGCATCCTTAGACCCTTCATGTGTGGGGTTGCTCCTCAGCCAAGGGAGTGGGCTCGCTCATAATTTTGCCTAAGAACACAGCCATGAATAAAGAATGGTACCAAAACATCCTCCGAGAGCCACTTCTCCCAACCATCCAGGAACAGTTTGGTGATGAACAATGCCTTTACATTTACATTTTACATTTAGTCATTTAGCAGACGCTTTTGTCCAAAGCGACGTACAAGGGAGAACAATCAAGCTAAGAGCATTAAAAAACCTGGTGTAACAATAAATATTGCTTATAAAACGACATAGAAAGAATAAAAAAGAAGTGCGGGCCTGTTGCTGCTTAAGTGCAGGTTGAGCCAAGGTGCCAGTTTAGGAAGAGAGGTGCTCTTTGAAGCCAAGGTGCCAGTTTAGGAAGAGAGGTGCTCTTTGAAGAGTTGGGTCTTCAAGAGTTTCTTAAAGGTAGGGAGGGACGCTCCTGCTCTGGTAGTGCTAGGCAGGTCGTTCCACCAACGTGGAACTACAACTGAGAATAGTCTGGATTGCCTTGCTTGCACTGGGGGCAGTGCCAGACGACGCTCACTGGATGAGCGCAGCGTCCTGGGTGTGACATTTGCCCTTACAAGAGCATTTAGGTAGGTGGGAGCAGACCCAGTAAGCACTTTGTAGGCAAGCATAAGTGACTTGAATTTGATGCGAGCAGCTACTGGCAGCAGTGGAGCTCAGTGAGTAGCGGGGTGACATGTGCCCTCTTTGGTTGGTTGAACACCAGGCGCGCCGCTGCGTTCTGGATCATCTGTAGTGGTTTTACCACGCATGCCGGCAGGCCCGTTAGGAGGGCGTTGCAGTAGTCGAGGCGGGAACCCACCAAGGTTTGCACCAGGAGCTGGGTGGCATACTGGGTTAGGTACGGCCTGATTTTGCGGATGTTGTAAAGCGCAAAGCGGCATGACCTCGCGACAGAGGCAATGTGGGCTGTGAAGGTTAGTTGGTCGTCAATAATGACCCTGAGGTTTCTTGCTGTTTTGGATGGAGCCAGAGATAAAGAGTCAGTCTTGATGTTGATGTTGTGGTGGATGAACTGTTTGGCTGGGAAGACCATCAGTTCTGTTTTGGCCAGGTTCAGCTGAAGGTGGTGGTTTTTAGGGCCAATAGTTTTCCGCGTCAAAAAAAGCAAATTCCGTGTCACGTTTTTGGTAATTCCGTGATTCCGCGTCAAAAAAATAAAAACAGCCGTATAATGCCTTTCTGCACGTTAACTGTATGAAAAACTCTGTTGATAGTGATGTTGCCTAGCAACGCTGTTTGCTTGCGTGCAGCACCCACAGTTAAGATACTGTCGAGTTCAGTTTGTCGCTAAGTAGTTGACCATACTGTGCCTTATACATTTCCAATGCTTAAATCATCATTGTTCGACCTGTATGTGAGGCATTATGTGCATACTTAATGAAAGTAAGGGTTTTCATGAAGTTGCTTCTGTAATAAATCGTGTATTAAATACCAAATTTTGGGCTACCTGCTCGTGCTATTAGTAGTGATTAGCATGATGCTAAGCGGAGATTTAGCTATGTTCTGTTCTTATGTTGATACGCTGTAATAAAGATGGGTTCAATCCTGTTAAGATTTCGACTGGATGAGATATGAATGAGATCCATGTTGCCTAGTGTAATGTCCACTATTGTATGTATCTAGTAATATTAGTTGTGTAATTGTTATTGTGTAGCATAACTCATGGTAATGTAATTCAGTGCAGTGCTAATTAGACCCCATAAATTAGACTGCTTGGTAACTCAGTGAATAATACGTGCCCTTCTTAGATTGTTGTTTGCCAGCCATCAACACAACAGAAGACTTAACATTTTTAGTTTTTAATGCGATTGGGAAGATGAGCAAATTAACGTGACTACCGTTGAAAAGGGGGGCGTGGCCGGAGCAGAGTTCAGCGCAGACGTGACATTTTCTGACCGCTTTTGTTCTTTAATTAATGTTTGTTCATTGTTGCGATCGTTGTTGTGTTTATTTGAAAGAAATTCAGTCTTACAGGGTAAAATACAGGGGGTTTTGGGCGATTTTGATGCACAAAATTATGTTTCCGTTTGAAAAGTTGCAATTCCGTTTTCAGTGGTCCATTCCGTTTCAGATGGTCCATTCCGCGTATTCCGTCCGTTTTCCGTTTTCTCGGAAAACTATTGGCCCTAGGTTTTTCATCCATGTGGATATATCAGCAAGACAGTCTGAGATCCGTGCCGAAACAGTGTTGTCCTCAGGAGGGAAGGACAGAACCAGTTGAGTATCATCGGCATAACAGTGGTAGGAAAAACCATGGGAGCGGATGATGGGGCCCAGCGAGGTGGTGTAGATGGCAAAGAGAAGTGGCCCCATTACAGACCCCTGGGGCACCCCAGTGGTGAGGTGGTGAGGTACAGATAGATGACCTTGCCATGACACCTTGAATGAGCGCCCAGAGAGGTACGATTCAAACCAGGAGTGCGCCTTGCCTGAGATGCCCATACTTGATAGTATGGACAGAAGAATGCGGTGGTTGACTGTATCAAACGCAGCTGATAGGTCAAGCAGGACAAGAACTGAGGATTGAGCTGCTGCTCTAGCTGTTTTTAAAGCCTCTGTCACAGATAGCAGGGCTGTTTCGGTGGAGTGACCGCTTTTGAATCCAGACTGGTTTGGATCGAGGAGATTGTTTGTTGACAGGAACTCTGTGACCTGTTTGGAGGCTGCCCTCTCAAGTGTTTTAGATAGGAGAGTGAGAAGTGAGACCGGTCGGTAATTTTCCACCTGAGTGGGATCGAGAGACGGCTTTTTGAGCAGCGGCGTCACCCGAGCCACCTTGAATGAAGAAGGAAATGTTGCAGAATTAAAAGAGGCATTAATCACCTGTGTTATTGCCGGTAGGACGGCAGGGGAAATGGCTTGAAGGATGTTGGATGGGATAGGGTCCAGCGGGCATGTAGTTGGACGGCTACCTGCTAGGATTTTGGAGACCTCACTCTCAGTGAGGGGGGTGAAGGAGGGAAAAGATGAGTTATTGATGGTAGCGCCCTTAGGGGGGGAAGACAGTTGGTCGAATTGTTTCCCAATGGCTGCCACTTTCTCTGTGAAGAAGGAAGCAAAGTTATCGGCTGTGAGGTTAGTAGCTGGGGGAGGAGGAGGAGGGTAGAGCAGAGTTTTCCCAGCATGATGGAGCACCTTGCCATAAGGCAAAAGTGATAATTAAGTGGCTCGGGGAACAAAACATTGATATTTTGGGTCCATTGGCCAGGAAACTCCCCAGACCTTTATCCCATTGAGAATTTGTGGTCAATCCTCAAGAGGCGGGTGGACAAACAAAAAAAAACTATTTCTGACAAACTCCAAGCATTGATTATGCAAGAATGGGCCGCCATCAGTCAGGATGTGGCCCAGAAGTTAATTGACAGCATGCCAGGGCGGATTGCAGAGGTCTTGAAAAAAAAGGGTCAAAACTGCACATATTGACTTTTTGCATTAACTTCATGTAATTGCCAATAAAAGCCAGTGACACTTATTAAACATATTTAATTATACTTCAGCCTTCCATAGTAACATCTGACAAAAATATCTAAAGACACTGAAGCAGCAAACTTTGTGAAAATGCATATTTGTGTCATTCTCAAAACTTTTGGCCACGACTGTACAGTACATATTACCCAGCAATAATCATTGCTAATCACAAGAATACCAAAGAAAATAAGAACTTATTAATAGTTTCTATAGTTACGCCTATAGTTACTCCTATAGTTACGCCCCTGAGTGTGGGTGATAAGCAGAGTGCAGCAGTGAGAGGAATGTTCTCCTGATGGAAGTTCTCCTCTTCTTCTCTAGGATGGGGGGATCTAGCTCTAACAGGAGGTCACACTCCCCTACACCCAGCGTTGTGTCCATGAAGAGTGACCAGTCCATGGGTCGACCAATCAGCTTTACAGGAGGAGACTCTACGACTGGACAGTAAGATTATGACTAGCACTTATGCTGTGTGTGTGTGTGTGTGTGTGTGTGTGTGTGTGTTTGTTTGTGTGTAGCAGACAGGAGCAGTGAGAGAAATGTTAACATGATGGGAGGTGTGTGTGTGTGTGTGTGTGTGGCAGACAGGAGCAGTGAGAGAAATGTTCACATGATGGAAATGTCCTCTTCTTCTCTAGGAAGGGGGGATCTAGCTCTACCAGGAGGTCACACTCCCCTACACCCAGCATTGTGTCCATGAAGAGTGACCAGTCCATGGGTCGACCAATCAGCTTTACAGGAGGAGACTCTGCGACTGGACAGTAAGATTATGACTAGTACTTATGCTGTGTGTGTGTGTGTGTGTGTGTGTGTGTGTGTGTGTGTGTGTGTGTGTGAGTGTGAGTGCAGCAGTGAGAGAAATGTTCACATGATGGAAGTTCTCCTCTTCTTCTCTAGGAAGGGGGGATCTAGCTCTAACAGGAGGTCACACTCCCCTACACCCAGCATTGTGTCCATGAAGAGTGACCAGTCCATGGGTCGACCAATCAGCTTTACAGGAGGAGACTCTGCGACTGGACAGTAAGATTATGACTAGTACTTATGCTGTGTGTGTGTGTGTGTGTGTGTGTGTGTGTGTGTGTGTGTGTGTGTGTGTGTGTGGCAGACAGGAGCAGTGAGAGAAATGTTCACATGATGGAAATGTCCTCTTCTTCTCTAGGAAGGGGGGATCTAGCTCTACCAGGAGGTCACACTCCCCTACACCCAGCATTGTGTCCATGAAGAGTGACCAGTCCATGGGTCGACCAATCAGCTTTACAGGAGGAGACTCTGCGACTGGACAGTAAGATTATGACTAGTACTTATGCTGTGTGTGTGTGTGTGTGTGTGTGTGTGTGAGTGTGAGTGCAGCAGTGAGAGGAATGTTCTCCTGATGGAAGTTCTCCTCTTCTTCTCTAGGATGGGGGGATCTAGCTCTAACAGGAGGTCACACTCCCCTACAAACACCTGTGTGTCCATGAAGAGTGACCAGTCCATGGGTCGACCAATCAGCTTTACAGGAGGAGACTCTACGACTGGACAGTAAGATTATGACTAGCACTTATGCTGTGTGTGTGTGTGTGTGTGTGTGTGTGTGTGTGTGTGTGTGTGTGTGTGTGTCTTTGTGTGAGTGAGTGATAAGCAGAGAGGAGAGAGGAATGTTCTCCTGATGGAAGTTCCTCTCTTTTTCTCTAGGGTGGGTCGACCAATCAGCTTTACAGACTCTACGACTGGACAGTAAGATTATGACTAGTAATTATGCTGTATGTGTGTGTGTCTCTGTGTGTGAGTGTGTGTGTTTTTTTGTGTGTGAGTGTGTGTGTGTATGTACGTATGTTTTTGTGTGTGTTGTGAGCAGACAGGAGCAGTGAGGGGAATGTTCTCAAGATGAAATTGTGTGTGTGTGTGTGTGTGTGTGTGTGGGTGTGGGTGTCTGTGTGTGTAATAGACATGAGCAGCGAGAGGACATTTCTCAAGATAAAAGTGTGTGTGTGTTTGTGTGTTTGATTAGCAGACATGAGCATTGAGAGGAATGTTCCCAAGAAGAAAGTGTGTGTTTGTGTGTGTGTGATTAGCAGACATGAGCAGTGAGAGGAATGTTCTCCTAATGGAGGTGTATGTGTGTGTGTGTGTGTGTGTGTTTGTTTGTGTGTGTGTGTGTGTGTGTGTGTGTCTGTGTGTAAAACTCTGTTTATTTGAATGGTCTCTTTACTCCAGTAGCAGCCCATAGGTTGAGTATGAAGTATGAGCGGCATGACTTTTCTCAACGGTTTCTGGCTAATTTGACCATGAGGAACAAAACTAGGGTGCTGTCATTTACTGTAACCCGAGCGAACATTGTGATTTTGCCACGCCCTTTAAGGGCGCGTCCAGCACATATGTATCTCAGCTTCTGAAGGTCATAGACACTTGAATTTGGTCTCAAAATGACCGGAATATGCATGTTAATATATGCACTATGAAGGTTTCTAAGCTCTAAAACCATTACTTAGCCAGAAACCATTGAGAAATGTCATGCCGCTCATACTTCATACTCAACCTATGGGCTGCTACTGGAGTACTTGGTGTACGTGTATGTGTGCGTGAGTGTGTGGGATCTACCTACATCCCAATCACACTGGTCCATCAAATAGTGTGTTTGTGTGTCTATGTAAATCAATCTGTAATTATTTGTTTTTATTTTCACACACAGTTGCCAATTTAGTGCAATAAATATACAAATGCATCAGACCGTCAAGTCTCATCTGCTGGAGACGTTTCAGCAGCTGATTGAGGGCCTACCAAATAAGGGAGATGCCAGACCCCTCCATGAGATCTACACAGAGCTCTACATCACACAGGGGGGAAGAGGAGAGGTCAATGATGAACATGAGGTCAGACAGATCGAGAGAGCATCCTGGAGAGAAGCAGTGCATTGCAGACCAATCAAATGCAGTGACATCTTTACACCCATATCTGGACGACGCAAATCCATCAGAACAGTGCTGACAAAGGGAGTGGCTGGCATTGGAAAAACGGTCTCTGTTCAGAAGTTCATTTTGGATTGGGCTGAAGGAAAAGCCAATCAGGATGTCGACTTCATAGTTCCTCTTCTTTTCCGGGAGCTGAACCTGATGAAGGAAAAGAAACTCAGTTTGGTGGATCTTATTCAGCACTTTATCCCCGGAATAGAAGATCCAACAGTCTTCAGTAGTTCACAGAACAGAGTCATATTTATCTTTGATGGTTTGGATGAGTGTCGACTTCCTCTAGATTTCGACTCCAACCCAAGGTTTTGTGATGTGACACACCCAGCCTCAGTGGACGTGCTGCTGACAAACCTCATCAAGGGGATTCTGCTTCCCTCTGCTCTCCTCTGGATCACCACCCGACCAGCAGCAGCCAATCAGATTCCTGCTGAGTGTGTGGACCAGGTGACAGAAATAAGGGGCTTCAATGACCCACAGAAAGAGGAGTACTTTAGGAAGAGAATCAGTAATGAGAACCTGGCCAGCAGAACCATCACACACCTGAAGTCATCCAGGAGCCTCTACATTATGTGCCACATTCCAATCTTCTGTTGGATTTCAGTCATTGTTGTGGAGAGAACTTCAGATGAATCAGAGACAGTGGACATGCCAAGGACTTTGACTCAGATGTACACACACTTCCTGATCATTCAGACAAGCACCAAAGAGGAAAAGTACTCAGAGAGAAAAGAGACAGACCAAGAGATGATTTTCAAACTGGGAAAACTGGCTTTCCAACAGCTGGAAAAGGGTAATCTGATCTTCTATGAGGAAGACCTGAGAGAGTGTGGCATTGATGTCACAGAAGCATCAGTGTACTCAGGAGTGTGTACTCAGATCTTCAGAGAGGAGGCTGGGCTGTACCAGAGGAAGGTTTTCAGCTTTGTGCATCTGAGCATTCAGGAGTTTCTTGCAGCTTTATATGTGTTCCTCTGCTTCAGCAACAGAGAGAAAAACATGTTTGACCAACAGCAAACCTCTCAGCTCTCTGATCTGTTCAGAGCTGCAACACTTCATGACCTACACAAGACTGCAGTGGATCTGGCCTTACAGAATAAGAACGGACATCTGGACCTTTTCCTCCGTTTCCTCCTGGGCCTCTCACTGGAGTCCAATCAGAATCTCTTAAGACACCATCTGCCCCAGACAAGAAGCCAATCACAGAACTCAGAGGAAACAGTTCAGTATGTCAAACACAAGATCAGAGAACGGAATAAATCCAACAGAAGGATCAACCTGTTCTACTGTCTGAATGAGCTGAATCACCATGCAATAGTGGAGGACATTGACAGGAGCTCAGGAACTTTGTCTGTAGAAATGCTCTTAGGAGGAACGTGGAAAACTAGGAGGTTTCATTTTAAGATTTCAGAGGAGCAGCTGGATGAGTTTGACCTACAGAAGTACATAAAGACACCAGCGAAAGATCTGACTGAACTCCTCAGTCCCGATGATGTTCTTCAGAAGCTGGTTCCAGGGGTCACATCAGCTTTGTAAGTAAACCTGTAATCTGTTCTTGTGTGTGTGTGTGTGGCGGGGGGCGCACAATACCGGTGCCTTAACAATGCCTGAACCGATACTTTAAAAAAAGAAGATACCACAAAACAAGTATTGACGACATTCTAGAAAGGCTTTTTTATGGCCAATTTTTCTTCAAATTGAACAATTTATTAACTGTCTAAGGTATACTATAAATATGAATAAATGCAAAACACTTGGCTTTAAACTAGAGCTTCAAACCTTTTAACTTCAAACTATGAACAATATATTAACTGTTACCAACAGTTTACATTATACTTAAATAAATATAAATAAATAAATAAGCACTGTATTCATGTACTGTAGGCTTCTTGAATTTTATTTTCACTTCTCTCTTTTTCTGCAACTTCATTCCTTGCACTGCGTTCACTATGGGGGTGGCACAAGGGGCCGACAGTCTTCCTTAAAAATTACTGACTATATTTGTTGCTTTATTTTCTACTTTTCCATTATTCCATGAAGCCAAGATAAGAGACTTGGGTTACTTTTTGGACTGAAAAAATGCCTGTTGAAAACGGCTGAAAAGGTAAAAAGAAAGGGAAGAGGAAACATAGCACTGCTATTTCTTTCAAACTGTCCCTCTCTCTTTCTCTCTCATCCCCGTGTGTGTACTGTACGTGAGGATGCTTATGGGTGTGTATATCTGCATTTGTGTAGGCCTATGGAGGCGTGTTGATGTATGGGTGCGTGTGTGTGAGAAAGTTTAATTTTGTGAATGTGGGGAGGGGGTGAGCTGGAGGTGGGCTGGGGGGGTCGACTTCTGTTAATGAAATGTGCGTATGCAGGGTACCAGGGACATTAAGCATGGGAATAATAAACTAGATCTTGTACATTCATTTGTTTAGTAAGGTAATGCATAAGAAGGGGGCAGAAGATGTGTGGGGATGTAACGGTGTGGCTGCCTGTTACCTCAATGGTAATATGTTCTGAGAATAAGATAAACACACTGGACAGCGCGGAGTACGAACACACCCTTTATTTACACACAAACAACATAGACAGGTTTTACCGCAACCAGGGTACTGTTCGGCGACGCTCGCTAAGCGGTTTAGCGAGCTAGATTCCAGGCTAAAAAAAGAGGACGCCCCTTTATCGAGTTCAGCGAAGCAACTTCTGATAATTTACCATAGTAACATATCGCTTTGCACTAACCTGCTCCAGGGCAGGCTAACCAAAGTTTAGCTGGCTAAACTTGCCACACCCACGCCAAAAGGAGGCATCCCATTGACAAGGAGTCATATTATAGTCGGATTAGCGTAGGAAGAGTTCTTTGCGATCGCCAAGAAGATCCATTTTTCCATCATGATGAGTTCTTGTATGAGCGCTACCGATCCACCCGACACAGAATAATTAATTTAGAAGACCTTCTCGAGTCATTTATTGCATACACCACCGTCGAACATTGAATGTCTTCACTTTCTTGCGAGTGGTAGCCTTCATTTTTGTAATGTCGGCGATGCGAAGAACAAAGCACTCATAATTATATGACAATGGTAGCCTATTAGTACAGTTGAGACATTGGTACAGTTGATAAACCCGAAATAACTTTCATGCGCAGCCTGAGACGTGATTTTTAGTTTGCACATGAATACTAACGTTTTCTTTGATCCCAGGAAATTTGAGCACATAACCCATCTCCATTACGAAGATATTGGCGAAAGTTGTTTAAGATCTTGATTTTATCACAATGTTATTAACCATACGTCATCAACAAATGCAACTTACATCATTGCAAACGTATAGTTTTGCAAACGTGTCTAGTTTTTGTGCAGCAGTGAATAAAGTCTACCTCAGTCTACTTCACAGCATATAATTTTAGTAGAAAAGGTGGATGCATGATAAGAAGAGAGAAATACACACAATATATTTTCATTGCTTCAATTTATTGAATTTCTTTTTAATACATTTACATTTAGTCATTTCGCAGACGGTTTTATTCAAAGCTATTTACAAGGAGATGTAAAACTACAATTACTGTGGAGGCGAAGGGGTTCGAACCAGAGATCTGTTGCATGCAATCCATGAGCTCTAACCGCTTCACCAGAGTCACATATTAGACGTTAGAAAATATATTATGTCTTAGACAGCCTATAGACCAGGGGTGGCGAACCCGCGGCTCGCGAGCCGCATGCGGCTCTTTGCCGGCTGACGTGCGGCTCAGCTCCAGCTCGAGTGCTCACTCACTTTTCTCTTGGTGTACAGAATTTTCATATTGTAAAACAAATATCTAAAATGCATATTTTGCACGCAATATATTTGGAAATACAGACAAAAAGCTGCCCGATTTGAATGGGGTATTTATTCATGTATATTTTGTCATCACACGATCTTGAGAGATGTCTTCAAGTAACGTTAATGTTCCAAACATGAAACATTCTAATGTGTGCACCCAGTCTCAGAGAGTTCCTAGCCAGACTAGCAGTAGCTAGAATGCCATGGATCCAGCAAAGCGTAAAGCTAAACGAGAATATGAAGATACGTTCTTGCCTGGGAGGAATTATTTGCGGAGCGAAATGGAAAACCCCTCTGCTTAATATGCCAGACGTCACTGTTGCATTTTAAAGCCTCAAACTTGGTGCGCCGTCTCTCCACACACAATGCAAACATAGCCAAGGAGTTCCTAAAGGCACAGAGATGGGCAGGCACAAGGTACATACTTTGAAACGTCAGTCAGAGAAACAGACTCGGTTTTTGGTAAATTTACTCTGAAGTACTCTGAAACGGTCACGTTGGCATCGTATCAGGTGTCATGCAATATTGCTCGAGCAAAAAAGTAATATGAGGGAGAGTTTGAAAATTGAACAGAGGATATCTGACATTAACTATATATAATCAACAGATGTCTTCAATATGTTTATTTTTGTGCTATATTTTAAATCTACATTCGTTAATTTCTCTTCCTAAAACCCACTAGAGGACACTATTTAAAAGGTTATTTTCAAAAAAGGGTAGGCAGCTGCTGTGATTAAGCTCTTCTCGAGGCATAGTCTGTTCCAATGCTTTGTTTTGATCACAGTCATTGCAGAGAAGGAGGCCTCACATAAATATGTGGAGGGGTAGTAGCTGCTCCTAAGCTTTCTCTCCCAGGTCAGGGTGCTCCTGCTTCACACACACCAATACAACATCTCAGCAAATGTCTTGAATATGTTTATATTTGTGCCATATTTTTAATCTAAATGTGTTAATTTCTCTTCCTAAAACCCACTAGAGGACACTATTTAAAAGGTTATTTAAAAAAAAATCTTATGGGGGAGCATGCCCCCAGACCCCCCTAGTTTTGCTTGGTCACAGGGGAAAAAAATGTTTTATGTAGGGGCTTATCCCCCCCCCCCAAAAGTGGGATCCTAGATTCATGAGGCTCTTCGAAATGGTGTTGGGTTTTGTTGTGGCTCTTTCAGTTGGACTGGTTAGCAACCCCTGGTATAGACAGTTTCTTATATTGCTGTCACAGCCGCGTCAGTGTTGAATTTTGCCATGATTATGGTCTTGAATTCTTCATCGTGTTCATGGTCATATCCTGCCTTAGCGGAGAAATTAAGCTTTTTCTTTGAGTTTAGACTTTTGTATCGGGGAAAAAAATCATGGTTTTAGCCTGGGACAACTTAACTCGACGATTAAGTATCTTAGCGCACGTCGCCAGACAGGCTTGGCCTGTTCTCATTTAGCGAGCTATATTATCTCATGTTGCGAGCTAAATTAATTATCTTAGCTTCAGTTGTACGCCGAACAGGGCCCAGGACTGCATCTGTGAAGGCAAGCACCTTACTGTTACTGAAGAGCATTCCAGTCAACTCGTGGCTGGCGGTGGATTGTGTACTTCCTATACAGGACAAGGTGACCACCCGATTGAAAGTCGGGAAGGAACTTTGAACTCTGGGGGCATGACACGTCAATCTTGCCCACGCCAAGTTGGGGGGTTAAGAGGGGTGTGAGTGTGTGTGTGTGTTAATCAGTGTGGTTCAAAGAATGCTGTGTAATTATATAATATTATTGTCTGTGGGTTTATCCGTATGTGTAGTGGATAAAGAATGAGTCAGAATGTGAATATTTGTTATTAATTGATTTATTGCGATATGTGCGATGGTTCAGGCCGAATGCATAAAATGCCGGCCAGAGTTTGTTCGATTTCTCTTGTTTTCTCTATCATTCAGATATTCATTGCTTTATAAACAGTCTTTTTAAAGTAATACCTTACTGCACTTGCAGTAGGTAAATTCATAGTCTATTCTAAGGAGTAATTTGCTCCACAGTCTTTTTAAAAAGCTTGTAGCCCCGAGAGCTAGTCTTCTAGCTAGCTACCTTAGGTAGCCCTTTTCTTTCACCCACCTTTACATTTTTTGATCATCCACCATGTTGCAACAAATAAATCACCAGCACTTAAATACTATTTTGTCCTGTCCCTGTCTACATTGTGTACAGTTAGTTTCGTTTGCAACCATTGCCTAGCATAGCCTTATCCATTATTCGTGTGCAAGTCGTTAACAGCCACATACAAACACACTCACAAGAACACAACATTGAAATTAGAACTTCATTAACTTCACACACACTGCATCAGCAAACAAACACAACTATGGACAACTTTCTGATTTCTATTTTACACATAAACGTGATGGCGTCCAGTAACAACAAACCACCCTCTCCAAGCATAATAGCTTGGCAAACCCCATTCAATTGCCGAAACACTCATTTTGCCGGGCGCAAATTAAGACGTGTAGAATAATGATAGGAAAGAGTGCAGCTGCTAAACTCAGCGCAATACCTATGTCAAATGACACTGTATCACGTCTAATATCAGAAATCAGTTTGGGTCCTATTTCAAAAAGGACTACAGTTTATTCACCTGAGTTCGGGATCCATTTATCTGCTCAGCAGGCGAGCTGTCAAAAGACATGAAAGAGCAGCTGAAGAGTGACAGTAGACTCAAGCATCTCCCCTCTTTCGTCATACTGGGTAGCAATGATCAGCTTTGCGACATTGCCTTCAAAATGGAAATTCTTTTCGCGTCAACGTATTTGTGCGAGGCTGCTTTTCAAGATTGACTGCACTCAAAACTAAATCCCGCAACGGCGCACAGATTGAGGATATCAAACATTTCCCCAAGATTTGAGGGCCTTTGCAGGGTAAAGCAGGCTCATGTCTCACATTGACAGACCTGTAGTTTTTTTTGTAAAGATCACAAGGCCCATAATAATAACAGATGATAGCAATAATAACACATTGTTATTATTATTATTATTATTATTATGTTTGATAATAATAATAATGCAATAATAATAATAATTGGTCGATAATAATTTATTATAATAATAATAATAAATATAGCTGCAAGTAGCGACGTGGTGGCCAAGCAGGTCAGATGACCCAGAAGAAGCCTTCGATACACTCAGAAGAGGCTTTTGATATACTCAACAGAGGCTGGATTTGAACCGATGAGGCTGCCAACGACAGGACACAAATCACCAACTCACTTTCCTAGTGAGTTTTTCCTGTGGCAATGGTTGTCAAATTTGGACCAAGTTTAAAAAGTTTAAACAGCTGTAATTCAGTCCTATTTTGACAAGTCAAGGTGATTGTGGTCTGAATATAATCTGTGCCAAATTTGGTGAATATTTAATATTCACCAAAAACGTTATATTCATTTATTCAAAATGGCGGACACATCAATTCGGCCACATTCATTTGATTGACTGTAACCAACAAACGGTTGTGAAAATCAATAACTTTTGTGAGGCTTGGTCTGAAGATCATGTGTGGCAATTTTGAAGAAGATTCGACAAGAATTGTAGGAGTATTAGTGAAAAAACGCTTTTACTTAAAATTCAAAATAGTGGAGAATCTATATAACTGGGCAAGATGTCATAGAGTGTGTTGAACTCGTCTTTATCCAGGGAATCCAACGATATCTCATTTTGGGAAATGCAGCATATGGCTCAAAAGTAACGTGTGTAAACTCATCTTCAACTTTGACCCATTGGTGGCGCTAGAAGGTTTTAATGGGAGACGTGAAAAAACGCTTTTACTTAAAATTAAAAATAGTGGAGAATCTATATAACTGGGCAAGATGTCATAGAGTGTGTTGAACTCGTCTTTATCCAGGGAATCCAACGATACCTCATTTTGGGAAATGCAGCATATGGCTCAAAAGTAACGTGTGTAAACTCATCTTCAACTTTGACCCATTGGTGGCGCTAGAAGGTTTTAATGGGAGACGTGAAACTTAGTGAAATTGATGAGGGTATCGGTCCCAAAGAGTGTGCCAAATTCACAACCTTTGACCATGCGGTTCAAAAGTAACGTGTGTAAACACATCTTCAACTTTGACCCCTTGGTGGCGCTAGAGGGTTCGAATGGGAGACATGAAAATTGGTGAATTTGAAGAGGGGACTGGAAAAGTGCCAAATTTGGTGAATATTTGATTTTCACCAAAAACGTTACATTCATTCATTCAAAATGGTGGCCAAATAAATTCAGCCACATGAATTTGATTGACTGTTACTAACAAACGGTTGTGAAAATCAAAACGCCAGATGAAAACCTTTGACAGGCTTGGTCTGAAGATGATGTGTGGGAATTTTGAAGAAGAATCAACAAGAATTGTAGGAGTCGTAGGGAAAAAACCCTTTACCTTTTTTTTGATCCAGGGAATCCAACGATACCTCATTTGGGAAAATGCGGCATATGGTTCAAAATTGACATGTGTAAACACTTCTTCAACTTTGTCCAAGCCGGGCCTGCGTCCGACATCCATTAAAATATTTTGCCCGACCCGAGCCCGACGGAGTCAATGTCTCAAATGTTCATACTTATGACACATTTACGTACGTTTTCTTATGAACAGCCTGCCTTACAAATATGGACTGATCAATGACTTATTGCGCTGATGTGTCCGAGCCTGAGTATAATTTCTAAATATTTGGCCGAACCCGGCCCAGCCCATCAGGTTCCGACTGGCCCAGGTCGGATATCCAATCTATAGTTTGTGTCTGTCTGTTGCATGCTGTTAAGGGATACATATACTGAGGAGTGTGTGTGTATGTGTGAGATTGTCATGAGTGAACTATTGTGTGTGCATTGCAATGCAATTGATGTTTGTCTGTCAGTGTGTGTGTGTATGGTCCAAAGTATTGTGTGTTTGTCTCACACACGTGCAGGAATGAAGTATATGTGTGTGCATGCTTGTGTAATTTGTACCTGTGAGTCCCTACTGCAAACTGGATGCACTAATGTGAGTGTTAACACACAACAACAGAGCTATATAGGTAGAGAGGTACGTAATAATGCAATAATGTAAGAGTGTAATAATCGGATGTGATGTGTCATTATGTTTCTTTCCAGGCTGTGGGGTTGTTCCCTCACAGAGAAGAGCTGTTCTGCTTTAGCATCAGCTGCCAGCTCAACATCCTGCAATTTGAAGGAGCTGAACCTGACTAACAATAAGTTTCAAGATGCAGGAGTTCAGCATCTCTCAGACCTCCTCAAAAATCCCGATTGCAAACTGGAGAAATTAGTGTGAGTTTTAATCCACTACAACAGAGCTGTTTGTGTGTGATGTTTATATATATACAGCCGCGGAAAAAATTAAGAGACCACTTCAAAATTATCAGTTTCTCTGGTTTTACTATTTATTGGTATGTGTTAAAGTAAAATGTACATTTTAGTTTTATTCTATAACCTACTGGCAACATTCCTACCAAATTTCAAATAAAAATATTGTCATTTAGATCATTTATTTGCAGAAAAATGACAATTGGTCAAAATAGCAAAAATGATGCAGTGTCTTCAGATCTCGAATAATGCAAAGAAAACAAGCTCATATTCATTTTTAAACTACACAATACTAATGCTTACACTTAGGAAGAGTTCAGAAATCAATATTTGGTGGAATAACCTTGATTTAAAATCACAACTTTCATGTGTCTTGGCATGCTCTCCACCAGTCTTTCACATTGCCGTTGGGTGACTTTATGCTACTCCTGGCGCAAGAATTCAAGCAGCTCTGCTTCTTTTCATGGCTTGTGACCATCCATCTTCCTCTTGATCACATTTCAGAGGTTTTTTATGGGATTCAGGTCTCGAAATTGGGCTGGCCATGACAGGGTCCTGATCTGGTGGTACTCCATCCACACCTTTACTGGCCTGGCTGTGTGGCATGGAGCATTGCCCTGCTGGAAAAAACACTTCTCAGAGTTGGGGAACATTGTCAGAGCTAAAGGAAGCAAGTTTTTCTTCCGGGACAACGTTGTACTTTGCCTGGCTGAGGTTTGTAAAAGACCATAAGGATTGAAAAAGCGGACTGGAGGTTCTTCTAAGTTCGTCTTCTCTGATGAGTCCGATTTCACAGTAGGTGCAAGACTCTCTGGCTTGTAGGCCTCTCCAGGTCTCCGTCTAACCATCAGACGACCATGTGTTGGGCAAAGCTGAAAATTGGACTCATCAGAGAAGACGAACTAGAAGACCCTCCAGTCCGCTTTTTTCAATCCTTATGGTCTTTTACAAACCTCAGCCAGGCAAAGTACAACGTTGTCCCGGAAGAAAAACTTGCTTCCTTTAGCTCTGACAATGTTCCCCAACTCTGAGAAATGTTTTTTACAGCAGGGCAATGCTCCATGCCACACAGCCAGGCCAGTAAAGGTGTGGATGGAGTACCACCAGATCAGGACCCTGTCATGGCCAGCCCAATTTCGAGACCTGAATCCCATAACAAACCTCTGAAATGTGATCAAGAGGAAGATGGATGGTCACAAGCCATGAAAAGAAGCAGAGCTGCTTGAATTCTTGTGCCAGGAGTAGCATAAAGTCACCCAACGGCAATGTGAAAGACTGGTGGAGAGCATGCCAAGACACATGAAAGTTGTGATTTTAAATTAAGGTTATTCCACCAAATATTGATTTCTGAACTCTTCCTAAGTGTAAGCATTAGTATTGTGTAGTTTAAAAATGAATATGAGCTTGTTTTCTTTGCATTATTCGAGATCTGAAGACACTGCATCTTTTTTGCTATTTTGACCAATTGTCATTTTTCTGCAAATAAATGATCTAAATGACAATATTTTTACTTGAAATTTGGTAGGAATGTTGCCAGTAGGTTATAGAATAAAACAAAAATGTACATTTTACTTTAACACATACCAATAAATAGTAAAACCAGAGAAACTGATCATTTTGAAGTGGTCTCTTAATTTTTCCGCGGCTGTATATATATACAGTACCAGTCAAAAGTTTGGACAAGTTTTTTCTTTACTTTTATCATTTTCTACATGGTAGATAACACCTTTGTTTTGTACATCATTCCATATGTGTTAAAAAAAAAATAAAGGTGTGTCCAAACTTTTGACTGGTGCTGTGTATATATATATATATGTATGTATATGTGTGTGTGTGTGTGTGTGTCAGAGGTTCCGCTAGAGAAAAATGTTGCCGGTCAAAATGACCGGCAGAGTTTTCATTTTCCGGACATTTTAACACTCTAAGGTCCAAGGCCTTTTAGACTTTTCTAAGTTGTCTGACAAGCCTTGATGTTTTTGTACATTTTGCTTAACGCAAAACATTGATGCACAAATGGAATATATGATTCTATTCTAGAAGACCTCAGCAATAATATCATGTAAGTAAAAGGAATGTAGTAAAAAAAAGTTTAATTTAAATCAAATGTAAACATACCCTTGGAAAAACCTTGTTTCAGAGGTGCTCAGACTAGGTACAAAAACACATTGTAAAGATTTATTCACAAGACTTTTTATTTCTGAGCCTTGTAAACATAGGTGTTGGCTAAACACATGTTAGTTTAGCATTCAGAAAGTATGTCTTGTTTCACTACCACATATTTATAATTTCAGAGTGTCCTGTGCCATTCCTAAATCTGTGCCCCTACAAATGCATATTGATGAGTTGGTGTGAACAAACCTGTGACACCTCTCGCAAAGACAAAGGCCATATCCTAATGGCCCTAGAATGTCTTTGTGACCCAAAACCCCCGGAGTGAATCTTGCCACACCATGAACCAATGGAGATCACTGAATCACCATCCCCTTATCATATGAATAGCTGTCATTTGCTAATGGGTGGGTCCTTAGCAGCAGAAACCCCACTCAGATACTAGAAAGTGCAACACATCAGTTCTATTCCCCTGACAAAGTGCTTATTTATTTTAAAATTTTGAACTGTATATATTATAAAAGAAAAGGGTTCAATGTTTCCGTGGTTGTTCTTTTTATGTCTCTAAGACGAAAACTCGCGGAGCTTAAAACATTTTTTGACCAAAAAATAAAAATATCCCGGACGAGGGATATAGACCTTAGACAGTTAATGATAAGCCGGTCAAAGATCTATTTCTGCTTCTAAATTAGCCTATTGAAGAAAACTGATGGCATGCGTAGCTTAAAAAATTACAAAAACAGGCTGTTTAGAATGCAACAATTTGCCTAAGTTTACAATGGGAAAAAAACATAAATGTCTGATGCGCGTTTTTCAAAATCTCTGTCTGCAATACCGCTCTCGGCCTCTACGCTCTCACGCACGGGCATAGACAGTAGAATGAAATGAATCGCGTTCAGAGTCAGACGCAACACTGCAGGTATTACAGGTTCATCCCCGTCAGACGGTTACCCTCATCAGTTGCGTTTAGCCTCTGAAAAAAGCTTTTAAGGCTTGTCTGCTTGGCCATGTTTGATCGTTCTCACTCATTTCGCTCCTTGTTTGCAACCGACGGTTTGCTATTTAAAATGCAGCATACTTGTTGTTTAATAACTTTCAAACGTCAGAATAGCCTGTTCCTTTAAAACAGTGTTTCTCAAACTTTTTCAGACCAAGGACCACTTAGCCAATAAAAAAAAAAACTCGCGGACCATCTAACTAAATAGAAAATCCCTGGAACAACATGCCTACACAGACCTGGTGCCAGACAATTGTTAGCGGCACATGAATTTCACCGGTGGGCTCTCCTTGTTTTACGTAGGCTACCGGTAGGCTGGTTATAGATATGACAACACGCAAGACAAAGCATCTGGAACCCTGCTCCATGCTTGACTTGGTTATGTTACAAACTATAGTTCGTTCACAGCCTCATACTCCCATCACACACTCAGACAGGCCAATGTATCACAAAACACAACGATGTGCATATACCGACCACAGTAATTCAGTACTACCAACAGAAGGCTAGCCCACTGGAATTAATACATGCATCCTAGTAGACATCATTTCGGAATTAAGAGCTGTCATTATCCAACGTCACACAACACAGAATATAGTTATCATCTTGTTGTCTCCGCAGCGGGAGAAAAAAAACGCAGTTTGAATTCAGCTCCGCGGCGGCATAATAAGGCTGAAACATCTCGTTGTTTTACCTTCTCCTTGTCTGTGCATGTCAGAGGCTTTATCATTTCATTTTCTTTTCATAGTCCCTGTCTTAAGCCACCAATCCATGACCTTGTTAATAGATTAGGCAACTGGATGTGTTCTCTTCGTTCTGAGTTGTATGTTAGAAATGTCGCAATAATTTGCTTTTGGCCGTCGCGGACCATTATGGGGCACTGGCGGACCACACTTTGAGAATGACTGCTTTAAAACATAATAAGGGCAGTGCACGTTTGCTTTATAGGCCTAAATATTAGGATTGTTGTCAAATTCAGATTGTGTTTGAGGGACGGGATTTTTAAGAAATTTCAATCAGACATTTTGACCGGTGAGATGTAATATTTTCGGTCATTTCATTTTTTTTTCGGACAAAGTCCGGTAATTACCGGACACCGGAAACGCTGGTGTGTGTGTGTGTGTGTGTGTGTGTGTTGAATTCCCACTGCAAACTGGATACACTAGTCTGAGTGTTAGCACACTACAACATACCTGTTTGTGTGTGTGATGATATATATACACTCCAAATTTTACTTAAATCAGCATCTCTATGTGTATGGCAGCCATTTCAGTGGCTGTTAAATTCCAATACAGGCACATCTGATTCTATTTAACTCTCCAAGGACTGAGGCCTGTTAGACTTTTTTTTTTAGTGTAACATGCCTTGATGTTTTTGTATATTTCCTGTAACTAAAAACATTGACACACACATGGCATGTATGTATAAGATTGAGCTTTGAGGAGAATGCGCATGCGCAACTCGAGAGGTTAGTGCTCCTGGTCACGTAGGGCTTAATTGATCTAAAAAGAAACATTTGTACAAAGACAAGTGCATTTATATAATGGTAGTTAAATACAAGTGCATTTATATAATGGTAGTTAAATAGCATAGTAAAACCTACTGTTGATCCCGATAAGACCCAAGATGAAGTTAATAACTGTTAACAACCAACAAGTGCAAGAGCTGTGCAGATGCACACGAGATCCCAAACCGGAGAAATGCCTGCCACGAGCGCAAGATTCAACAACTTGTAAAGTAAACTTGACAAGCTTCTGGAGCTACAAACAGCGACAAGCAAACTCAAGTCATCCTTGACGAAGAGAGTGGACTCGATCGATAACAAACTCGAGATGCTGAGTGGAGAATCACACAAACACTCCACCTAACTAAGCACACAGAAGGAACTCATTGATTAGCTGCAAAACAACCTTGGATAGCTATACCGACGTGGGCTAGCACCCAGCAGGTTCAACCATGTCGGGCAGGTATTCCAGGCAGATTCCAGACGAAAAACAGCACCTGGTCCTCCAGGTTGGGCGTGGGGTCAACAACCCCACCCTGTAAAAAGACATACTGTTACGGAAACTTCTATGAATACTACTTCCACAGACCTCGCAGTAGACTCGAGCCAACCAATTTGGCACTTTGACCGCCCCTGATGAAAGCCTCCAGCAGGAGCGCAATAGGTAGCCTACTGGGGCCAAAAACTACCATCCGCTGGGGTGTATGGAATATCCGCACTATGTTCGAGACATCCAAAACAGCCCAAGTCATGAATGAATTGAGAAGATGCAGGCTGGACATCCTGGGAATAAATAATATTGATTTCTGAGCTCTTCTTAAGTTAAAACATTAGTATTGTGTTGTTTTTAAATAAATATGAACTTGCTTGCTTTGCATTATTCGAGATCTGAAAACACTGCATCATTTTTTGGTTATTTTGACTAGTTTTAATTTTCTGCAAATAAATGCTCTAAATGACAATACTTTTATTTAACATTTGGAAGAAATGTTGGCAGTAGTTTATAGAATAAAACTAGAATATTCATTTTACTCAAACACATACCAATTAATAGAAAATCCAGAGAATCTGATCCTTTTGAAGTGTTCTCTTCATTTTTTTCCAGAGCTGTATATATACATTAGATTGAGTTTTAACACACAACAATAGAGTTGTGTGTGTGTGTTTGTGTGTGTGTGTGTGTGTGTGTGTGTGTGTATGTATGTGTGTGTGTGTGTGTGTGTGTCTGTTATAGGTAGAGGTGTGTGAGTGTATATATGTAATAATGTATTATTGTTTACACACTACAAAATAAATGTTTCTGTGTTTGTGTTGTATGTGAGTGTAATAATCAAATTTGTCATTATGTTTATCCCAGACTGGGTGGTTGTTCACTCACAGAGAAGAGCTGTGCTGCTTTAGCATCAGCCGCCAGATCGACCTCCTGCAGTTTAAAGGAGCTGAACCTGAGAGACAATAATCTTCATGATGCAGGAGGTCAACATCTCTCAGACCTCCTCAAGAATCCCCACTGCAAACTGGAGAAACTAGTGTGAGTGTTAACAAACTTCAACAGGGCTCTGTGTGTTTGTGTTATATAGGTAGAGGTTTTTGAGTGTAATAATCAGGTGTGTCCTTATGTTTCTCCAAGTCTGTATAAGTGTTTCCTCACAGAGAAGACCTGTGCTGCTTTAGCATCAGCTGCCAGATCAACCTCCTGCAGTTTGAAGGAGTTGAAACTAAGTCGTAATGAGCTTCATGATGCAGGATTTCAGCATCTCTCAGACCTCCTCAAGAATCCCCACTGCAAACTGGAGAAACTAGTGTGAGTGTTAAGACACAACAACAGAGCTGTGTGTGTGATTGTGTGAGTGTGTGTTTGTGAAATCCCCACTGCAAACTGGAGACACTAGTGTATGTTTGTTAAAACCCCACCGCAAAATGAAGAAACTAGCATGAGCAAGGATGGCCCTAGCACATTTGGCACAGAATTGCAACTTTAGGCTGTTTTGCCCTGTCTGTAAGACTGCATATCTTTCACATAAACACAACAACGATCAAAACGATGAACAAACATTCATTGAAGAAAAAAATCACTAAGAAAATGTCACGCCTGTGCTGAAATAAGCTCCGGCCGCGCCCCTCTGTTCAACTGTTTAATGGAGTCACACACACCTCAACGTCATCTTCCCAATCCCCTGCAAATAATGTTTTCTTAGGCTTCTAAAAGTGAATCTAAAATTACATTAAAAAAGTAGGTATTGTCATTATTTGTTAAATGTAGCTATTGTGTAGTTATTAAGCAATTTGGTGTATTTGGACAGCCTGACATACTTGTTTTATTCCAAGATGCATAGCTCTTGATTAGCTCTATGATGTCTAATTAAACTGGCTAGCTCGCTCCACCAAAGCTAGCGTTGTTATGGTTACTCAAATTTGTATTTCATGATGATTTCATGTTGTTATTGTTACTCAAATTTGTATTTCATGTATTTCATGAGTGTTTAAACACTACAACAGAGCTATGTGTGTGTCTGTTGTTATGTGTTTTCACTATATACAGTGTGTATATTTTACCATTAGACAGTCTCAAACTCAAATGTATCTTTTCAACAGTTTCTATTGTCCAAACAAACAAAAATATTTTGACAAATTGTCATGCAACCATAACATAATCCAGACTACAAAATATACCATTGTCAAGTGTCCGTTTCGATAGCATGTTTTCCGCGGCTGCGAAAATTATGTCCATTCAAAGAAAAAGCACATTCTACTCAGCTGAAATCGGTATGTTAGACTGTTGTGTAAAAAGGCTCTCACGGTCTGTATGTGTGTAATAAAAACCTGTGGCTAAGAACCGCCGCAGGTTCCGTGTGACTCAAAGGCCTGTCGCCAGAACGCTGAATTTCTCAGCATCTCTCCCTAGCATGTGGCCAAAACACTGACCGTCCCCATTTCCCAAAACACGTCTTCAAGACACGTTTTATTTTAATGTTACTTCCGGACATGTTTTATCCCCTTCCGAGTTCGTGCCATCACCTCCAAACCTAAGAACCCAATGACCTTGCATGAAGCCTCTAAATGCATCAAACTGAAAGTTTAATTAAACAGTGTCTTAACTAACACGCATAGATTACATGATTAAATAACATAAACAAACTGAAATCTGAAAATAAATATACAAATCAAGTACAAATAAAATATAAATGCTTGTGCATCCCACTGTGTTGTATAGGTAGAGATATGTGGGTGTAATAATCAAATGTGTCTTTATGTTTCTCCCAGGCTGGATAAGTGTTTCCTCACAGAAAAGAGCTGTGCTGAATTAGCATCAGCGTTCAGATCAACCTCCTGCAGTTTGAAGGAGCTGAACCTGAGTAATAATAAGCTTCATGATGCAGGAGTTCAGCATCTCTCAGACCTCCTCAAGAATCCCCACTTCAAACTGGAGAAACTAGAGTGAGTTTTAACAATACAGCAAAGCTGTATGTTTGTGTGCCGTAGAGGTATGTGAGTCTAATAATCAGATGTGTCATTATGTTTCTCCCAGGCTGTATATGTGTTTCCTCACAGAGAAGAGCTGTGCTGCTTTAGCAATAGCTGCCAGATCAACATCCTGCAATTTGAAGTTGCTGAATCTGGGTGACAATAAGCTTCGCGATGCAGGAATTCAACATTTCTCAGACCTCCTCAATAATACCCAGTGCAAACTGGAGACACTATGGTGAGTGTAAACACACAACAACATAGCTGTGTGTGTATGTTTTATAGGTAAAAATATGTGAGTGTAATAATCAAATGTTTCATTGTGTTTCCTCAGTTTGCATGGTTGTTCCCTCACAGAGAAGAGCTGTACTGCTTTAGCATCAGCTGCAAGATCAACCTCCTGCAGTTTGAAGGAGCTGAACCTAAGTAACAATAATCTTCACGATGCAGGATTTCAGCATCTCTCAGACCTCTTCAAGAATCCACACTGCAAACTGGAGAAACTGAAGTGAGTGTTAACAATGAAGTCTTTCCATGCCAAATGTCCAAATTTAGGAAAATCTCCCTACTTGAAAATCTCGGATTTGGCTGAAAGAATTTAAGGCTGTTCATACACTTCTTATTCCTTTGAAGCCAACCCCCAAAATGACCGATTTAGGGTGCTTTCAATTAAAACAGTGATGTAATAACACTTTGTAACATACATTAATGTGTGATATCTCATTGTTAAGCTAATAGTAAGGATTACAACACAGCACACAGTTTTTTCATGTTTCATTTTTTTGTATTTATTAAAAATATACAGTATATTTATTCAATTTTGTATTAATTATGTGCACACATTATGTACAATTTCTCATCTAAAGAGCTAAGTTTACATATTTATTAAAACTTGTCAGCTAAATCAAAACAAACTCAATCTGCCATATCTTCCTAAAATTCCAGCTTGATCTGAGCAAAACCTTAAATGGTACAGCCCAATATCTGGTGTCCTCCACATTATGTACATTTCAAAATATGTAATTCTAGTAAAAGTCAGTGTGATAATATATTTTATTCCAGTTTGTAGCGAAGGGAGAGTGTAGTCACCCCACATGGATTTGAACCTGGGTCTACAGGGTGCCAAACATGCACACTGACTGCAACCAATGAGCCAGGCTCCATGGGGTGGCAATCAGAGCACATACTCGTCTGTAGTGACGGCACTCTGTCACACTGCCCTCCACCCTTAGGCTTCATGCACATAGCGATCATTGCGCACCCACCGTACTTCTCCCATTCAGATTGCCCCCCCCTCCTCCCCCCACTCACACAAGTGCTTCACCCATCTATGGGGCTCTGACACAGGGGTCAACCTACCTGGGGTCCCTCATACAGTTTTACGTCCACGCTTCCGATGACCTCACGGGGAAGCCATCCCACCTCTGACATTATTTGTAGCGAATGGAGAACATAGATTTAGCAACCTTTTCAGACTCATTTTTAGCAGCGTTTTCTGAAGAGCCATTTTCAAATTGCCATGACTAGAAAAGTATTTAAGCGAGCTCCTTCAGACTTTTTAGGCTTAAAATCTGATACCATTTCTTGAAGATTATGGACTTCCAAGGGTGTGGCTTGGGTGTATCATAATATTCGGGGGTCTTGAATTTGCGCGGAAATTGTACTCTACCCTCTGTGGCAGTATCTTTGAAGTTCTGTGGAAAGCTCAATGTAAAAGTTAGAGACTTGATATTGTACACATACGTTCATAAGTATGCTCTCTATAAACAACTATGTGATGAATTGTCTGGAAGATTTTTTTAAAGATATTGCAGATATAGAAAATGGATGAAAACCCATTTTGTGCAATTTTTGGCAAGCTATAGCAAAAAATAGACAGCATCTAACAACATGAAACTAACGTTTTTCCCAAAAAATGTGTGTTGGTGTTCTGCCTCATTTTCTCAAAATTATTATTTTTTAATTTGGGATTTTTGTACACGCCCAGCATTCAATGGCCTATTGAAGCATATTCAAATGCTTACAAAATGCACTACGTTTATGACACAGAGCTTTCACTGCATATTTTTGTATACTGTATGCTTTGGAATTCTCATAGTTTTTTCACTTTTTCATGTATACACCAAGGTTTCACAAAATGTTTGGTCATGGAAATTTGGTCATTGAAAAGTCATGGAAATCCATTGGTCAAAATGTGTATGACCTGTGACATATTATTTAGCACAGCAGTTATCAAATCTCTTATATCAAGGACCCTCTAATCTGCCACAAAATAGACCAGGGAGGGATCTTCTGGCTTCTTTTCCAGGCATCTGATTTTTGAGTTTAAATGTTTTATTTCAAAAATAGTATGAAACCCATTACCAAATCAGTCATACATTCTGTTACTTATGGTGTGGATTATAGTCAAAATTATAGTCTAGGGACCCTCTGGCACCCCATCAAGGAAAAGGATCCCTAGGCTATGGGTCTCTGGACCCCACTTTGATAGTTTGTTGACCTATTCTTAAGTTTCTTTTGGTTATTTAAGATATGTAAATGTATACATACATACTGTAAATGCTGTGCATTATCAATTTCAAATGTATTATATAAAAGGAGATCCATCTGCCACATTTCCTGTGTTTAGGGCCTTCTGAGGCGTCTGTGCGTGATGCTGTGAGGGTCCTGTGTGGGCGGTACAGTGGAGTGTGTTTGGGCTGCCGTGTGTGTGTGTATATGTGTGTGTCTGTGTGTGTTGAATCTCCACTGCAAACTGGAGAAAGCTGTGAGAGTGTCAACACACAACAGCAGAGCTGTCCATCTCCTCCTTGTCAAAACCAGGGAAACAGCAAACAATGCACAAATGTGATGATGATGTGGGCAAACTATGTGTGTGTTTGACTGTCACCATTTGGTGCAGATTAAGGCAAGTCAGTGGCTCCCTGTGATGAATGAAGGATAATGTGGCTCAACACACTAATAATAGTTGTCTTCTAGGGTGGATGGTCAAACCTTTAGAAGGGAGATTCCAGCAGCAGCAGCCGTCTCCGCTAGCAGTGGGCAAAAGAGCCCCAGCAAGGCCAAGTGATCAGTCATGAACGTCCAAACATGGATTGAGAAGGCCTGGCCAAGGAACCAATCAGGATTGTCGGTGTCATTAAAGGTGTATATACATATATATACATATACAGTATATATATAATATAGTTAATATACGTGAATAAAAGAATATATATATATAATATATGTGTACATTGTTGAATGAGCCGCGGATGAGTGGACCCGCCAGCCAAGGCGTCGATCCGGGGACATCTCAAGCTTGGCTTATGTTTAAAAACTATATAACAAATGTATGCTTGATGAAATAGCTTGGGTTATGTTTGAAAATCATATAACAAATGTATGCTTTTTGAAATAGCTTGAATCATGTCTCATAATCATATAACAAATGTATGCTTTCTGAAATAGCTTGAATCATGTTTTATTATCATATAACAAATGTATGAAATTGCTTGAGTCATGTTGGACAAGCCTATATCCATATAAGCTTGCAGATAACTATCTGAAGAGTGAAATATACTTACATACTGTGTGAAAAAGGTTTTCGTGTGAATACCTATTGTAGAACAATGTATATATTTTAAGTGCTGATATATTCTCAAGTGTGTAAGTCAGAGAAAATCAGGAAGTATACCATATAGAGGCTTGGGTAAGGGACACAGACGTGTGAGACGCATGATTAAGGAGGACATAGGGAGAAGGCATTGAGCAATCTATCGAAAGATTTATGACTGAATAAGGCAAAGGTCTGTAGCCTGCAGGATGGTAATAAAAAGGCGAACACATTGTGTTTTCGCTCTGTTGCGATGGGGTCTTGAACATCTGACTTTTAGAGCTAGGCCACTTTGAAGAAGTGGATTATCTTTTGAATTGGTAATTATATTTACACGGGAGTACCCTTTTTAAGCTGCTTTGTAATTGGCTTGTGTTTATCTTTTTGTCCTCTATGAAAATAAATCTTTGAGGAGTTTATCAATACTAAACACTCGCCTCGGAGTCCGTTAATGGAGTGAGTTCCCCCCGCGTCAGCAACACACCTCCCTTTATTCACAGGTCTGATTCAGCAGCCTGTACCGGACGCCTCACGCCTAAGAAAGCCCGTCGCATCTGGTACAGCAAAACCTGACTGTAGCCGGGACCTTGCGGCGATGGAAAGTAGTGGAGGCAGTCAGTGTGTCCCAAAATGACACTTTGCACAGGACACTGTAAAATAGTGTCCTGTAGTACAGGGTCCTGACATCTACAGTGCACTCCCCGTCGCTCAGGGGTGCTTTATCAAATAGAACACTGACGTTAAGCACCTGGTGGAAGTGACGGACGCAAATCTGCTCACGAGTCCCACGAAAACTAAATAGCCAGCTATGTAGCATAACTGCCATGCAATTCTAATGGTAATGCTACCTAGCTTGGTATGCTAATTGTCGGTAGTCTATACATCGTGAAATCAACCAAAATACTCATGTCACTGGCTTTAATTTGATAATGGCATGTTAGTAGTACATTTAATATCAGTACAGTTGTTTAACACTGTCCCATGACTGACATAGCCATCTGTCGTTGAACTGGCCCATTGTAACGAGCGCCTGGAGCATGCCACCTGCCTCCCCTCGCCAAGCGAAAAGTCTTCCGATTTAGATGCACTTTCGTCGGTCTCTAACTACAGGCACTGGGTGGGGGAATAGCCCGATAGCTTAGCATATCTGCCATGCAATTCTAATGGTAATGCTACCTAGCTTGGTATGCTAACTGTCGGTAGCCTTTACATCGTGAAAGCCACCAAAAATACTCATGTCACTGGCTTTAATTTGATAATGGCATTTTAGTAGTACATTTAATATCAGTACAGTTGTATAATTACTGCTGATATTTACATTTATGGTCTGTAGCCTGGTGATCTACAGCCTCTGCCACCGTAGCCACCGTAACCATCATGTCCGCCATTGTTTTCGTAGTAAAGTGAAAAGCTGGCTTGGGCTCCTCCTGGTTCCGTACGTAGCCAAGATGGCGCCCGTTGGGGCGAGTAGTGAGCATCAAATCACACTACTTAATTGACCGTTTTTGGGGCATCATCCGGTCACTTTCAGTGCTCTGGATTCTGCTGATTTTGTCAGTGTGGCGCCCTAAGCACTGAAAGTCGGGGCTCAAAGGGCTCAAGGGGTCGAATTGGGACACAGTCAGTGTCTCAGACGTGGTTTAGAAAATTGGCAAATGTTTATTATCCAGTGTGAGCCGGCAAACAGGCCAGAATGGAGAAAACAAAAACTCCAAACAGTGATACTCAATAACTTAATTAAAAATACTAGTCAAAGTATGCCTGTTGTGTGTATCTTCCTGGATACCGTCCCGATCACAGTGAGATCTGCTAATGGTGTTTTTGTGTGAATAAACACTTAGCTCGTACCCCGCACTGTCCAGTGTGATTCTTTTTACCTCAGAATGTCTTACAGTTGCTGTAACTGGCAACCGCACCGTTACACTGACAACTGCGTAGAAAAGGTGAGTTGGTCTTCTCTCTCATTTTAGAAAGACAGTACGTTCAGGCGATCTCAGGGTGCATCCCGAGGTTCCTTCTCGTATCTCAGCTAGAACATACTATAAGGCTATAAGGCATACTTACATGATTTTCTGAACTATTCTTTTGGTCGTGTGGCCTATAACCACAAGGGTTTACTGTGAGGGCACTTGCAAACCCGAGCCGTGAAAAGCACTCAGTAATCTTTGTACACAGCAAAATCGGTAGTGTTAATTTGAGTTAAAATTTTCGGTGTTAACTATTCAGAGTTAACAAGTGTTGATTTTAGAGTTATTGTTACCAGGGTGTCCGCGGGGTCTTAAAAAGTCTTAAAAAGTCTAAAATTACACATTTTCCATTTAAGGCCTAAAAAAGTCTAAAATATAGCGATTTTTTGCACTGTATGTCTAAAACTGAGTTTGAGTAATTTAAGACCTACGTTTCAATGCAAAAATATATTTTTTTACGTCCTTTTCCACGCCGTTCTGTTTTTTCTTTTCCTGTAATGGGCACAGTTATGGTCCGTGTAGTTCTACATGACATGTTGCTGTTAGTGGAACGTAATAAGAAAACTACGGATGTGAAACGGAAATGTACTCTCGTCACTTGCAGTAGCAAGTATTTTGATTCCGTGTGCGAGCAAGGCGGGAAGTTATGAAGTAAAAGACGACTAAATGGCAGAAGAAGATGGGGAAATGCAAACTCAATGATAACTCTCGCGACCGGAATTTTCGGACTGGTTGAAACGCGTTCCCAACGACAGTGAGGCTTACTGCATTCTCTGCAAAAGAACTCTAAAACTCGGGACCCTGGGCATTAAGGCACTGGAATCGCACACAAAGTCAAGTAAGCACCAGGACTCGGCAAATGCGCCGCGAAATTCGCATGGTATAGCCCAGTTTTGTTCTGCAGCTAGCAGAAATAATACCTCTACCGGTAGTACTAGTTCTAGTGCTGCGTCCAGCATTTGCGATCAATAGGCTAGGTGCACGAAATACTCAGTGTGGGCAGTTTGTTTCCTGTTTAGCCAGGTGTATTTGAACCTGCCGCTATTCTGAATGTAATTAGCGTCTACACGGACCTGGTTAGGTGTTGCACCTAGTGAATCAGCATTACGATAAAGAAGGACTTGTAGACACTAATTACATTCAGAATAGTGGCAGGTTCAAACACACCTGGCTAAACAGGAAACAAACAGCCCACACTAAGTATTTCGTGCACCTAGCCTATTGGGCTCAGTTGGCAGAGCAAGCAGAGGGCAAGGCTGGCAGCAAAATGGCAGAGCTCCTCTCAAAATCCAATGCTCTGAGGAGGGCTGCTAAAGACAAACTCTAACAGCTTAAGGTTCTGGAGGATGAAATTGCCACCAAAAGTGCACAGCTTAGAAGCATGTAAAATAATGGATGTATATATGTTTGTTTCATTGACAATAAATGTCAATTGACCGCAGTCTGGCTTTGTTATTTCTTTTTTTGATACTCCGTGAAGGTCTTAAATTGAACCCATGATGGTCTAAAAAAGGTCTAGAAAAGTCTAAAATTGCACTTGCTGAAACCTGCAGACACCCTGTGTTACACTTACAGTGCTGAAAAAGCTCTGTAGCTGGGGTTATTTCAAGGAGTCATTACCCATCACTTATTTGGAGTTGATTTCTACATCCGGTTTTTACGCGCTCTTGGGCATGAAGAGGCTGCTATAAGTTTGATGTCGAGATCAATCGTGGAGGTTGTTAAGGTAAGAACCATCCATTAGAATTTAAAGTTTGTTTTAATTTAAATCATAATTAGGCCTAAATATTATAATTTTTAATAATGGTACTTATCTAAAGCACGCAACATTTTGCCAATGTGGAAGCTTAGGTTACTAATAAATTGTGTGGTAGCCTAAACGCCAGGATTCCTGCCTAAGTAAAGCTGACCATCTTCCACAGGTTTTTACAGAGAAAATAAATGTACATATAATAAGTGCTTAACAGTGTTCTTAATGTTATAAAAGAAATGCGAGCCATTTTATTCCTTTTGAATGAAGAGGCGGCGGGGGGGGGGTACTCGCAGACGTTAGAATTTGAATTTGTCATAACGTTAGTAGCTGGCAGCTTGTGGTAAGGTGATCTCGACAGAGAACGTAAGTTATGTCCATAACTATGGATCTATGAGACCGAACGATGACCGTCACCACGGTTTACACCATGAATGATACCTCTTCTCGTTACCTATCTCGAGACCATAATACCAAAAGTGAGTGAGTCATGTGAGTGACCGGGGGCTGACCCCGCAGCATAAAGCATGTCCGGGGACACGCCCCCTTTCTCTTGCCTGGAACGCCTCAGCCCAGCGACAGTGAAGGCTGACCATGCGCGAACGCACTGCTTAATTAAACAAAAGAAACAGGCCCACCGAGTGGGCACGATAATACGCTAGCAAACAGCAAGGCTTACTGTGCGCGAACGCACCGCTTAAACAAACGACAAACACAGGCTCTTAATAAGTGTTGAGCACAACTACGGCCTAGCAAACAAAGTTTTACTGTGCACGAATACACTACTTAACGAGTCGACACGAGGGAAGTGAACAAACAATTCCCACTGCCCAACTTTCACTTTCAACAATATAATACGGACTTACCACACAATCCACAGGGACACTAGGCGCCTGCCGCGAAGGAACGGATTGATCTCTTGTGGAGTCCAAACAGCCAAGGGATATTTCCTTAACACACACTTACCTGGTCTGAGATTAGGCGAGAAAGGCAAGAGAAAGGGGGCGTGTCCCCGGACGTGCTTTATGCTGCGGGGTCAGCCCCCGGTCACTCACATGACCCTTTTGGTATTATGGTCTCGAGATGGGTAACGAGAAGAGGTATCATTCATGGTATAGACCGTGGTGACAGTCTGAGTGAGGTCGAAATAGATATGTAATTTACTCATTTTCATAGCTGTAAAGGGGAGAGAGAACGTTCTTGTCAGGAATATTCTGTTAAAAAAGGTAAGAATCTCATATAAAGACAGTTCAAGTCAAGTTTTGTCGTCGAAGTAGTTACGCTTAACTCTGCTTGACCAAACGCATGTAAGGATAACGCAGTATAGGGATGATTGCTTGCTAATGGTAAGGGAAGCAGCAGTAATTAGCATGGACAGAGGGAAGACTTTCCCATTTGCTATGGCTTCAGCGAAATAGGCTACTATTCAGTGTTTTACACTAAACGAAATATATCAGTGGAGGGAGGGTCGTCGATGCCGCCGATATTTTATGCAACATCTAGCCTAGCATGCCATATGAAAAAACGACTAGCTATCGACAGCAATATGTCATAGACAGAGCTGTGCATATGTTAGAACCGCCGGTTTCAAATGTAAGAAATTCACTTATCAATGTACTAAGGATGTTTAGTTATATAAAGTAGGAAGCGTGTTAAGCGCACATTGTTGGATGCAACAAACTTCATTGCCACTTAAACCATGGGTTAAATATATGGTAATATAGTTTTTCACCCCCGTTCCCTACTTTCGCCACCAGGTGCAGTTTTAGGACATGCTGCTGAAAGTGAAATACCTCAGTGTAAAGAAGTACATCAAATTGCACGCCAGCTTCACTTATTTGGAATTCATAAGTGAAGGTAAGATATCCTAAGAGGCTTAACAAGATATGTTGCTTATGTATCAGCTCCTCATATCACAAGACTGGATGTAGCTCATCTTTTTAAAAACTAGGCTATACCTGTAACACAGTTTATTGTAGACTATTGTGTCTCATATTTAAAAAAAAAAATACTTCTATTATTGATCAATCTTGGTAAGAGCTGTATCACTGTTGCGGCAGACTTGTTTAATTTAGTCTAGCATTAACACAAAGAAGTGCAGACTTACTAATCCAAGATGCAGTACCATAATATTGCCCTAAATAAATGTAGGCCTAAAATAATAATAAAAAAGATAAAAGCAAAGTTATTTAGTCTGTTTCAGGTGACTTTATGGTTATATTCTGCAAGGAGGCCATTTCATTTCTTGTTCACTCTACTGATGAAGCAAGTGTATTTCAGAGGATGAAAATTACAATCCAACATCGCCAGGACCTAGTCCATGACCCACAAAGAACTGCAGATGTCTTCAAAACATTTCCACGCTTTTTGGATGTCAAAGGACTAGTAAGTCATACATTTGACATTTTCAACACTCGTTTTCTAGACTTGATCATTGTTTTGCTCACTTGGATAGTAGCAGTTAAATATGTGATCATTGGTCATCCCGGGCTCCTGGTATTTCCCATATTGCTTAAAATTACCTCTTTGTATCATTAAAGGAAATATTTGGAGCCAATCAGCCCATATCCTTGTTCTTTGAAGCTTCAGGGTGCTGTTGGGAGCTATAAGAAGGACAGCATTTGGTGCAATGTAGACTAAATGTAACACTTGTGTATGATTAACAGGTCAATCAAGACTTCCTGCTGCTGTTTGGTGCTGAAACAGCCACCAGGTTGCTTGAAAAGTGGAACACCTCATTCAAGCCAAAATTCATCAAAGAGGCCAAACAGCTGACTCCGTCAACTGACCTGTGTCATTTGCTAAAAGCTGCAGAGAAGCTTGCAGAGAATGATGACAATTGGACGCTTCGCTGCATGTTTTTTGACAATACTAATATTTATTTTAATGTTTTCATTTAATAAATTGTCTGGTAAATTCCACCCCAAACAGATTGGGACAGTGACATGGCTTCTGTGCTGCTACTGCTTCATCTTTTGCCACCTTCAGCTGGACGGAAGAGGAGGACCAAAATAAGTCCAAGGGTTGCAGCAGACAAAACGGTGCACTTTCACAAGGTAAATACTGTATGTTCCCTCACTTTTTAAAGTCCTAAAAGACACTTTTTAGCTCTGAACTTTCAATTTTTTCCTCTCCATGTGAAGTATGTTTTTGACAAGACTTAGTACAGGCCTATTGTTCAGGAGTCCAGTAAGGAACATGATTTAAAACTAAAGGGGTAATTTATACTCGGCATTACTGAACAGTGTATGTGTGTTTTTTTTTGTATCTTATTTGTTTTTAGTCATGCTGCAGCATCGATGAACACCTGCAAGAAAGAGCTGGCAAACCATACATCCTTGCTGTTGGCCGAACCCAAAGCAGTATTGACACCTTCTACATCGCAGTGGACAAACAACTCATCCCCTGCCAAGCCACCAGCTCACTGGGTGCTTTTGATGAACTTTTCAAATCCCACTACGTTATTTGTAGAAAAAGCAATAGCAAGGTCCAGTTCTGATTTCCTTCTGGCACAATGTCACCAAAAATTAAAGGAATGTTTCTTATTAGACAAAGAGTCTGAATGGAGTTGAGGCCTATACTATTGCCAGTCGTGTCCAAGTTCACCCTTGTTGGACGATTTTTGCGCTCTGAGTAGCCATAATCAAAAGCATATATCCGTGTTTTGGTCAATAGTGTCACCTTCTTTATAGATAACAAGCTTTTTGTTGAAAAGTTCAGTGAGCATTTCCATGCCTATCAAGTCTTTGAAACCGATGAAAACTATGTTATTAGAGCAGATTCTATTGAAATTTACAAGCCCTTTGATTTACAAAGTTCTTATGGCAATAACAATGGACTTTACATTGTGCCATTATTTTATTTGTAAAAGTACAATGTTTTGATGGTGCTTGGAATGTATTAAAATTGTAATTGTAATGTCATCTTTCTGTTTTTTTTTCACTGATAGTAACACAATTGCACTTCAATGTGCTTTAAGTATAAGACAATAAATACAGATTAGAATTTAAAAACTCATAGATCACTCTAAAGTGTCATACAATAACACTGTAAATGTTTTAAAGTAACACTAAGTGAAAAAGAGTTAACACAATTCAGTGTGAAAATGAACACTTAAAAGTGTTATAAATAACACCATGGATGTTAGGAATTAACACTCCCAGTGAAAAGAGTTAACCTTATCCAGTGTAATAGTGAACACTTAAAAGTGTCCTAAACAACACCACAAGTGTTATGAAATAACACTCCCAGTGAAAAGAGTTAACACAGTACAGTGTAGAAATTAACACTTAAAGTGTTAGATTTTTAACACCACAATGTAGTTAAAATATTAACACTTTGCAAAGTGTTGATTTAACTCTGAACCAGTGAGGATTATATAAGTACTGGAAAAGTGTTGAATTTAACACTATGGGAGTTGAATTAACACTGGCGATTTTGCTGTGTAGGTGAACACAACTAAGCGGAATCTCTACAACATATGTATGAATTAGTGCTGTTAAAAGATTACAATATTTAAGCGCAATTAATCGCATTTTTGTCATAGTTAACCCTTCTAGCCCCAAGGTGCTCCGTGGGGCACTTTAGTTGTATTTTGATTAATAGATTTAAAAATCTCTGAGTTTTTGTCCTACAAACATGAAACTAACGCCTACAGCAACCTTAAACCCTTTCCTTTTAAAATGTTTACAGTTTGAAACTAAAATATAAATAATCACTTTGTAAGGAGAATATAACTAATCCTTTGTACATTTCAGTCTGTGAGTGAGGTTTCAGGAGCCTACGACCCGCCCATTAGCAAATGACAACCATTCATATGATAAGGGAATGGTAATTCAGTGATTACTATTGGGTCATGATGTGTTAAGAAAACTTGTAGGGGGGAGAGGGCCACAAAGACATTCAAGGGCCATTACGTGCTGGCCATTGTCTTTGACCAAGATGTACCAGAATGTTCACACCTCTCTCATCAATATGCATTTAGGTCTAAGTGAAGAAAAGTGTAACTTTCTATATTACTTATAATTAGTATAGAAACCACACACACTTTTTGAATGCTAAACTCACCTTTTTGGAGCAAACACCTTTGTTTACAAGGTTCAGAGTTAAAAAGAAAACTTCCAAAATATTCAAAATGTGTTTTTGTACAAAGTCTGAGCACCTCTAAAACTAGATTTAATTTTAGTGTCTTTATATTTCATTTTAATACAACACTTTGTTTTACTACATTCCTTTTAGTCTCATTGTTTTATTGCTGAGTTGTTCTAGAATATTATCATAACAACACGTTCTCATTCCCAACTCGTCAGAATTTGAAGCTTGGTCAGTCGGAAAAGTGTCAAAAACCGACGTAATATCTGCCTTCTAGCGTCGATTTTCGACGTGCAATGTTATTTCATTGGGTCCTATCAGGCGTCATTTTTCGATTTGCAAGGGTGTTTCATTGATTCATTCACTCCTATTATACCAAAATGTCTGTAATAACTTGTGTTCTGCTTCATTAAATACTGTTTTTCTGTTATATTCTTACAAGTAAACATTGAGTTCTCGTTAGAAATGCAACCATAACATGTTTATTTTACATCGTTTGACTTCACAAAGTATGATTATGAGGAACGAAAACCTCACTCACTTTGAATGGGGTGACGTCATCAGTTCCATTTTACCAAAATATGTGTAATAACTTGTGTTCTGCTTCATGAAAAACTGTTTAGTTGTTATATTCTTACAATTTAACATTGATTTCTCGTCAAAAATTCAATCATAACACGCTTATTTTACATTGTTAGACTTCACAAACTATATCAGATGGCCATAGTTTTTGAATGGGAGTGACGTCATCAGTGGTTGCCCGTTTTGCGCTGGCTTATAATACTCATGATCTAAAAATGTATTTTAAAAATAACCATAACTTGCTCAATTTTCAACTGAATTTTCAATTGTTTGGTTTGTTATAAACGTCAGAGATGTAGTTATGAAGCACAATAGCACATGATGATATACGCACATAAAAGCATTATAGTTTCAACCTCTTCGTCATATGAATGATTCCTTCACTGACCAAGGCTGTTAAACCACTGACTACAATTCAATTAATTTATATAGTGCAAAAACAATAACATTGTCTTCCTAGAAGTGGTAATAGGGGAGGGGAAACATGGCAGAAGAATGGTCAGACAATTGCTGATGTTCACCCCCAGGAACCTGAAGCAGCTGAACTTTTCCACCTTAGATCAGTTGATGCATGCTCCACCTCCTGCCATCTCCTAAAGTACATAATCATCCCCTTAGTCTTGCTGATGTTGAGAGTGAGGTTATTATCCTGACACCATGTTGGGCAACCACTGATGACGTCACCCCATTCAAAAACTATGGCCATTTGTATGAATATGGCTTCAGTAGGCTACAGTGAAGTTTCTGTGGAAAGGAAACACATATAGTTGAGTGTGTGTGTGCCTACTTCAGTGAAGTTCCTGAGGTAAGGAAATATATTAATAATATTAAACATGGCCAAGAAATACTGAACTGGTTGAAATATTTCACCATATCAGATCACCAAAGCGTTACAAACAGCAACGCCTACATCCAGACTTCAGAGATCAGTGGTTTAATAACTGAGCTGTTCCTATGGTTACGTCACCGTGACTCTGCACCATAGACAGCTGTGAACAGAGAGCGGGTCGTTTTCAGATTTGAAAGCGCCGTACAGTGGATGCGTGGGCGGTGTTTCCCCTCATGCCTAGGGTAGACTCCGCCTCCAGCCACACGCCGAGTAGTGTGCATTTGAGTCGGCACAATGTCCTGGTAGAATGGTCCAGTGTTGTCTATGCCCAGATTAAGCTTGGAGATAATTATATGCAATTTCTGTCATTCCATCGAAGACAAACTGTGACTGGAGTGTCAAGAAGTCGAACCGGTACGGGTACGTTTCCTTGATTACTTTGTTCGGGAAAACACCGAAGTAACTCAGTCAATCTTAATCTTTAGCATGTAGCAGCTAGGATGTAAACATTAGCTAGCAGGGTAGCAGAGATAGACGTGTGAAATAAATGCATAGACTAAAGAAGACCTGGGCTGCGTTCAGCTCTGACAAAAAGTATATTTAAACGGAAACGAGGCTGCGTTGAACACCCTGTTCGTGTTACGCGATCACAGCTGAGAAATATTTGCGCTCTTTTCGAGGATTTTTTTTTAGCCTGATTAAAGACGTCTTGCATTTTTTTTGTCAACATTTTATTCTTATTTTGCATTTGTAAAGGACTGTAGTTGGATCCATTGTGCACAGTGCCTGTTAAATACGGCGGGGTAAAAGCCGTTGCACATCGTTTGACAACGTTTCCTGGAAACATGTCGTTCAACCAAGAAAAAGTAGCAATACGGTGAACGTTCCCCTGGACTGGTAACCAGTGTTGTTTTTGGCAGGCATTTTAGATTTAGTTTTAGTCTTAGTCTTTTTGACGAAATGCTTCTTAGTTTTAGTCCCAGTTTAGTCATTTCTATCTTTGAAAGTTTTAGTCTAGTTTTAGTCTGACGAAAACTCAAAAGGTTTTAGTCTTGTTTTAGTCCGACGAAAACTCCAAAGGTTTTAGTCTAGTTTTAGTCCGACGAAAACTCAAAAGGTTTTAGTCAAAAATCAAATATACATAAGATGCGTGTATTTATTTAATAGGCCAATACATTTACCATAATGAAACACACTGGCCTTCAGGTGCCTTTTGAGGTTTGTGGTATTTTTTTCCTGTGAGTTTGAAGCCGCAGCATGAAGTTGTGGTCGTGGCTTCGTCTCTGTGACCGTCGTTCGACTCGGCTCCCTGTCCCCGTACTGCCCGTACAAGCAGGGCTGGAAATTAACTTTTTGGCTGGTAGATGAAATTTTTTACCAGCCAATCATATTTTTTACCGGCCAAAATTAAACCTGCCATTTCAGACCTACTCTGACATTGTTTGATATAAACAATCTTTGCCTATGATTTTAATATTATGTTAATCACTCTCAGAATGGATTAAAAGAAATCAACCAATATTGCCCAATTGGCTGGTGACTGCCGCAACACGCGCTGTTTGCTATACCCAGGCATCCTTAAAGGCCCTCCTTAACTATACATTCATTATTTAATTTACTTTTGCATGACCACAATTTTTTAAAGCACATTCAAGAGTTGGCTATTAAAAATGTACTTCAGATGAATTAATTTAACCTCATAAGAAGCGCTGCATTAGGTCTACTAAAAAAAATCTAAATTAAGCTTTGAAATGACACCTATATGATAGATAAATATTGTCCAACTAACACTACAGCATGGATATTCAAAAGCTTATCATACTATAGTCTTACTGATCTGACAAAAAACCGCATTGAAAAAAACTAAGGGAAGGCAAACATTACCTCTGCTTCACTGAAGGGGGCGTGCGAGAGCAAAGGAAAAAAACTTACCGGAGCATGAAAGTGTAGTGGGCGAAAGGCTTGATGTTTTGAATACATGTGTTACACAAAATACAATGAGCCACCTACTGCAACATGCCATTGGTGTAGCTGTAGCTGCTGTTGTGGCTGTTGTTTCTTCCTCCCTAGATGTTCTCTGCACCTTTGCTTGAGGTGATGCAACGGCAATGAATCAGCACATTATTTTAGCTTTCGTTTAACTGCGTTAACTTGCGTGTGGTCAACTAAGTCGGTTTCAACTTTAAAATCGCTCTCGAAATATTAGAACTTTATAACCTTTGTATTCGCCGGCAAAGTATTAGAACTTTGTATTCGCTGGCAAAATTGTTGTATTAAAATTCTAAGAACTTTATGTTACCCCTTCCCTTCTCCCACTGTTCGTGTTGGCGTTGCAAGCTATTTTTAACCATGACGGGCGCAATAGTCGGGAGATTTGCTCCGTAATGCCCCCCCCCCAAAAAAAAAAACCATGCACATTAACACTCACGCGCAGATAATGGGTTACAGCCTAAACGTATTGCCCTTACAATTTAAGTGAATTCTCCTTCTGCATATTGTTTTTTTACTTTTTCACTGTCGATTTCCAAATCTGTGTGAATATTCATGAGAGCAAGTCCGGTCAGTCTTTTGTCAGTCATCGTACTTCGTAGATATGTCTTAAGATTGTACTTAATGACCGCTCAGCAGACGTTGTTTAAACGGGCATTGTCAACAAGACTCAATGAATGTTTGGGTGGAAATTTGCCGAACTTTCCAGGGCTTGACAAGGCTCACTGCGATTTGGCTGTAACTCATTTAGCTATTTCCACAGCTCCAGCTCTGCATACTCAACGGCCATTAGTTGTCCGTACACCGATTTTATTTGCTGCCATACATTGTCGGATAAGGAGGAGGGGTGTAAGATACTGAAGCAAACCCTGAATATGCTGATCATAAAGTCAAATGACTCCATTCATTTGGACAGGGAGATCGTAGTACTGCATTTTTTTTTGCGCGCCCCTCTGTCTGCAGTTTACCTATTGTAATATGCGTTCATAGTATTGAATTACAGTGGCAATGCATGCGTCGTGCTGGGAACAGCGTGTGTCAGATAACTTTTGTAGGCGTTTGTTTGTACTTTAATCACTATTCGTTTGTTTGTGCTTTGTGCACTGGCCAGGCTCAGCGCATGATTGCAGACTCTCTCTCTCTTTCTTCTTCTCACGTAGCAGAAGGTACGCACAGTGCGTACAGCCGTACGGCAGCTGCGCGTGAGCGAGGCTTTTAGTGTGTGATGGGGGCGTGACTGTTAGGACAAGCAGCTGGCTCCATTTCTGATGTCTGAGCTCTTGATTGACATTGCACGCATATTATAGTTGGCGGAAAAAAAGCATGTTTTGAAACTTTGTTCGTCCACTCACTAACAATTGAGTCTCGTCTAGTTCTTGTCTGACGAAAATGTCTACATTTTTCGTCACATTTTAGTCTTTATATGGCTTTGGTGACGTTCGTCTTAGTCTCATTTTCGTCATGGAAAAAAGGGGTCTGACGACGTCATTTTCGTTTTCGTCTTGCCTGACGAAAACAACACTGCTGGTAACGCTTGTTTTCTGGTGTTTGAGTAAATCCACGCAACACCAACGTCATTAAGATGTGATGAGTAAAACTCCAGCTGTAAGGTTTAAGTTAGATCACAGCCAACAATGCTATGTGACAACAGTGGCCTAATGGACAAGGCAGGGGGAGTGTTTTTTTTTTTACCTTTTTTTTCTTTCTCATTACATCGTTGCATTTGGTGACAAATAGTAACACGACATTCAAATAACCTTCACTTGCAATGTTTAAAATTCTTTTCTGATACAGGTGTATTTGTACAGAGTGTAAAGAAATGCCTACAGATCCCGAGAATGTCTTCTGCAGAGAGATACCACTGGTAGGATTAATTATTTGTGAATTAAATTGTAATTATGCAGTCATCGTCTGCTTTATATTCCATGTCACTTACTCTTTCAAATATTCAAGCTTACAAGAAGACTACTGCAGCTTCAGAACCAACCAGCATGCACTGCTTATCCATCCTGGCCTCGAACCCGTGTGCTTGTTCAACATCTATAGAGCAGACTATGGGCCTTTAAGGCATTCAGAATCTATAGAGCAGACTATGGGCCTTTAATGCATTCAGCATCTATAGAGCAGACTATGGGCCTTTAAGGCATTCAACATCTATAGAGCAGACTATGGGCCATTAAAGTGAATGTGTTCTCACTACAGAATGCATTCAGCATCTATAGAGCAGACTATGGGCCTTTAATGCATTCAGCATCTATAGAGCAGACTATGGGCCTTTAATGCATTCAGCATCTATAGAGCAGACTATGGGCCTTTAATGCATTCAGCATCTATAGAGCAGACTATGGGCCTTTAATGCATTCAGCATCTATAGAGCAGACTATGGGCCTTTAATGCATTCAGCATCTATAGAGCAGACTATGGGCCTTTAATGCATTCAGCATCTATAGAGCAGACTATGGGCCTTTAAAGCATTCAGCATCTATAGAGCAGACTATGGGCCTTTAATGCATTCAGCATCTATAGAGCAGACTATGGGCCTTTAATGCATTCAGCATCTAAAGAGCAGACTATGGGCCTTTAAAGCATTCAGCATCTATAGAGCAGACTATGGGCCTTTAATGCATTCAACATAGCAGACTATGGGCCATTAATGGATTCAGCATCTAAAGAGAAGACTATGGGCCTTTAAAGCATTCAGCATCTATAGAGCAGACTATGGGCCTTTAATGCATTCAGCATCTAAAGAGCAGACTATGGGCCTTTAATGCATTCAGCATCTATAGAGCAGACTATGGGCCTTTAATGCATTCAGCATATATAGAGCAGACTATGGGCCATTAATGGATTCAGCATCTACAGAGCAGACTATGGGCCTTAAATGCATTCAGCATCTATAGAGCAGACTATGGGCCTTTAATGCATTCAGCATCTATAGAGCAGACTATGGGCCTTTAAAGCATTCAGCATCTATAGAGCAGACTATGGGCCTTTAATGCATTCAGCATCTATAGAGCAGACTATGGGCCTTTAATGCATTCAACATAGCAGACTATGGGCCATTAATGGATTCAGCATCTAAAGAGCAGACTATGGGCCTTTAATGCATTCAGCATCTAAAGAGAAGACTATGGGCCTTTAAAGCATTCAGCATCTATAGAGCAGACTATGGGCCATTAATGGATTCAGCATCTATATATGGGCCTTTAATGTATTCAGCATCTAAAGAGCAGACTATGGGCCATTAATGCATTCAGCATCTATAGAGCAGACTATGGGCCTTTAATGCATTCAACATCTATAGAGCAGACTATGGGCCTTTAATGCATTCAGCATCTATAGAGCAGACTATGGGCCTTTAATGCATTCAGCATCTATAGAGCAGACTATGGGCCTTTAAGGCATTCAGCATCTATAGAGCAGACTATGGGCCTTTAATGCATTCAACATCTATAGAGCAGACTATGGGCCTTTAATGCATTCAGCATCTATAGAGCAGACTATGGGCCTTTAAGGCATTCAGCATCTATAGAGCAGACTATGGGCCTTTAAGGCATTCAGCATCTATAGAGCAGACTATGGGCCTTTAATGCATTCAGCATCTATAGAGCAGACTATGGGCCTTTAAGGCATTCAGCATCTATAGAGCAGACTATGGGCCTTTAAAGCATTCAGCATCTATAGAGCAGACTATGGGCCTTTAATGCATTCAACATAGCAGACTATGGGCCATTAAAGCATTCAGCATCTATAGAGCAGACTATGGGCCTTTAATGCATTCAACATTGCAGACTATGGGCCTTTAATGCATTCAGAATCTATAGAGCAGACTATGGGCCTTTAATGCATTCAACATTGCAGACTATGGGCCTTTAATGCATTCAGAATCTATAGAGCAGACTATGGGCCTTTAATGCATTCAGCATCTATAGAGCAGACTATGGGCCTTTAAGGCATTCAGCATCTATAGAGCAGACTATGGGCCTTTAAGGTGAGTGTGTTCTCACTACAGAATGCATTCAACATCTAAAGAGCAGACTATGGGCCTTTGAGGCATTCAGCATCTACAGAGCAGACTATGGGCCTTTAATGCATTCAGAATCTATAGAGCAGACTATGGGCCTTTAATGCATTCAGCATCTATAGAGCAGACTATGGGCCTTTGAGGCATTCAACATCTAAAGAGCAGACTATGGGCCTTTGAGGCATTCAGCATCTACAGAGCAGACTATGGGCCTTTAAAGCATTCAGCATCTAAAGAGCAGACTATGGGCCTTTAATGTATTCAGCATCTATAGAGCAGACTATGGGCCTTTAAGGCATTCAGCATCTATAGAGCAGACTATGGGCCTTTAATGCATTCAGCATCTATAGAGCAGACTATGGGCCTTTAATGCATTCAGCATCTATAGAGCAGACTATGGGCCTTTAATGCATTCAACATCTATAGAGCAGACTATGGGCCTTTAATGCATTCAGCATCTATAGAGCAGACTATGGGCCTTTAATGCATTCAGCATCTATAGAGCAGACTATGGGCCTTTAAGGCATTCAGCATCTATAGAGCAGACTATGGGCCTTTAATGCATTCAACATCTATAGAGCAGACTATGGGCCTTTGAGGCATTCAGCATCTACAGAGCAGACTATGGGCCTTTAATGCATTCAGAATCTATAGAGCAGACTATGGGCCTTTAATGCATTCAGCATCTATAGAGCAGACTATGGGCCTTTGAGGCATTCAACATCTATAGAGCAGACTGGGCCTTTAAGGTGAGTGTGTTCTCACTACAGAATGCATTCATCATCTATAGAGCAGACTATGGGCCTTTAATGCATTCATCATCTATAGAGTAGACTATGGGCCTTTAATGCATTCAGCATCTATAGAGCAGACTATGGGCCTTTAATGCATTCATCATCTATAGAGCAGACTATGGCCTTTAAGGTGAGTGTGTTCTCACTACAGAATGCATTCATCATCTATAGAGCAGACTATGGGCCTTTAAGGCATTCAGCATCTATAGAGCAGACTATGGGCCTTTAAGGTGAGTGTGTTCTCACTACAGAATGCATTCAGCATCTATAGAGCAGACTATGGGCCTTTAAGGCATTCAGCATCTATAAAGCAGACTATGGGCCTTTAAGGCATTCATCATCTATAGAGCAGACTATGGGCCTTTAAGGCATTCAGCATCTATAGAGCAGACTATGGGCCTTTAATGCATTCAGCATCTATAGAGCAGACTATGGGCCTTTAATGCATTCAGCATCTATAGAGCAGACTATGGGCCTTTAATATATTCAGCATCTATAGAGCAGACTATGGGCCTTTAATGCATTCAGCATCTATAGAGCAGACTATGGGCCTTTAATGCATTCAGCATCTATAGAGCACACTATGGGCCTTTAAGGCATTCAACATCTATAGAGCAGACTATGGGCCTTTAATGCATTCAGCATCTATAGAGCAGACTATGGGCCTTTAATATATTCAGCATCTATAGAGCAGACTATGGGCCTTTAATGCATTCAGCATCTATAGAGCAGACTATGGGCCTTTAAGGTGAATGCATTCAACATCTATAGAGCAGACTATGGGCCTTTAATATATTCAGCATCTATAGAGCAGACTATGGGCCTTTAATATATTCAGCATCTATAGAGCAGACTATGGGCCTTTAAGGCATTCAACATCTATAGAGCAGACTATGGGCCTTTAAGGTGAATGCATTCAGCATCTATAGAGCAGACTATGGGCCTTTAATATATTCAGCATCTATAGAGCAGACTATGGGCCTTTAATGCATTCAGCATCTATAGAGCAGACTATGGGCCTTTAATGCATTCAGCATCTATAGAGCACACTATGGGCCTTTAAGGCATTCAACATCTATAGAGCAGACTATGGGCCTTTAATGCATTCAGCATCTATAGAGCAGACTATGGGCCTTTAATATATTCAGCATCTATAGAGCAGACTATGGGCCTTTAATGCATTCAGCATCTATAGAGCAGACTATGGGCATTTAAGGCATTCAGCATCTATAGAGTAGACCAGCGGTTCCCAAACTTTTTAGGCCATGCACCCCCTTCTACATTCCGACCGTGTTCCCGCACCCCCAATCACCCACACCTTAAAAAAAAAAGCAACTGAGCCTACTTTTGGCGCATTAAGATCCTATATAAGGACCTATGAGACATTTTGCTCGCGCATGGCGTTTGTTTACAAGATTAAGTCCGCTGTTAAATGTTGCAGTATGAACACAAACCGAACAAAGGGGCAACTGAACCATCGTATAATTTGAATCCCTGAATCAGAAAAAAAGCAAACTAACTACAGGTGTGAAAACGCCATGAAACACTGCAACAAAGTTTAAATAGCCTACATTTCAGTTACACAAGGCGTCACTTTTAAAGAGCAATACGGATGGCGAGGACACACGCACAGGCTCAGAGGCAGATTTAATAATATTTAATTTACAATTAACCATACACAGCAGTTACATTAAGCACACTAATATTTAGGCTCATAAAGCAAACATGCCCTGCCCTTATTATGTTTGAAGGAACAGGCTTATCTGCCGTTTGAAAGTAATTCAATAACACGCATATGCTGCATTTTAAATAAAGCGCAAAACCGTCGGTTATAGTGAACTGAGCGAGAAGGATCAAGGCCAAGCAGACTAGCCTTATGAGCTTTTTGCGGAGGCCAAACGCAACTGATAAGAGCAAACCGTCTGATGAGAGTGAAACAGTAATAGCCTACCTGAAGCCATAGGCTATATGTTCATAGAAAAGGACGAAGTCTCAGGCGTTTAGGTCGGAATGGAGTGACGTTCCCTTGGCTATAAGGTGCATCAGACATTCATGTTGATGTTTTTTTTTTTCACTGTAAACTTCGGCAAATAAACATATATTTATTAAATTGTACGTCTTTATATTTAAAATTTAAATCTTACAAAGGGAATTTTTACAATTCATGGTTTCGTTTTGTGAAAAGTCCTACTTAAATTTTTGAAAATTACATATAATATTAATTATTAGACCATTAGACCACCATTACATTTTTCCTCTCGCGCACCCCCTAGAGGCAGCTCACGCACCCCCAGGGGTGCGCGCACCACACTTTGGGGAAACCCTGGAGTAGACTATGGGCCTTTAAGGTGAATGCATTCAACATTTATAGAGCAGACTATGGGCCTTAAATGCATTCAACATAGCAGACTATGGGCCTTTAATGCATTCAGCATCTATAGAGCAGACTATGGGCCTTTAATGCATTCAGCATCTATAGAGCAGACTATGGGCCTTTAAGGCATTCAGCATCTAAAGAGCAGACTATGGGCCTTTAAAGCATTCAGCATCTATAGAGCAGACTATGGGCCTTTAATGCATTCAGCATCTATAGAGCAGACTATGGGCCTTAAATGCATTCAACATAGCAGACTATGGGCCTTTAATGCATTCAGCATCTATAGAGCAGACTATGGGCCTTTAAGGCATTCAGCATCTATAGAGCACACTATGGGCCTTTAATGCATTCAGCATCTATAGAGCAGACTATGGGCCTTTAAGGCATTCAACATCTATAGAGCAGACTATGGGCCTTTAATGCATTCAGCGTCTATAGAGCAGACTATGGGCCTTTAATGCATTCAGCATCTATAGAGCAGACTATGTGCCTTTAATGCATTCAGCATCTATAGAGCAGACTATGGGCCTTTAATGCATTCAGCATCTATAGAGCAGACTATGGGCCTTTAATGCATTCAGCATCTATAGAGCAGACTATGGGCCTTTAATGCATTCAGCATCTATAGAGCAGACTATGGGCCTTTAATGCATTCAGCATCTATAGAGCAGACTATGGGCCTTTAAGGCATTCAGCATCTATAGAGCAGACTATGGGCCTTTAATGCATTCAGCATCTATAGAGCAGACTATGGGCCTTTAATGCATTCAGCATCTATAGAGCAGACTATGGGCCTTTAATGCATTCAGCATCTATAAAGTAGACTATGGGCCTTTAAGGCATTCAGCATCTATAGAGCAGACTATGGGCCTTTAATGCATTCAGCATCTATAGAGCAGACTATGGGCCTTTAAGGCATTCAACATCTATAGAGCAGACTATGGGCCTTTAAGGCATTCAGCATCTATAGAGCAGACTATGGGCCTTTAATGCATTCAACATCTATAGAGCAGACTATGGGCCTTTAAGGCATTCAGCATCTATAGAGCAGACTATGGGCCTTTAATGCATTCAACATCTATAGAGCAGACTATGGGCCTTTAAGGCATTCAACATCTATAGAGCAGACTATGGGCCTTTAATGCATTCAGCATCTATAGAGCAGACTATGGGCCTTTAATGCATTCAGCATCTATAGAGCAGACTATGGGCCTTTAATGCATTCAGCATCTATAGAGCAGACTATGGGCCTTTAATGCATTCAGCATCTATAGAGCAGACTATGGGCCTTTAAGGCATTCAACATCTATAGAGCAGACTATGGGCCTTTAAGGCATTCAGCATCTATAGAGCAGACTATGGGCCTTTAATGCATTCAGCATCTATAGAGCAGACTATGGGCCTTTAATGCATTCAGCATCTATAGAGCAGACTATGGGCCTTTAAGGTGAGTGTGTTCTCACTACAGAATGCATTCAACATCTATAGAGCAGACTATGGGCCTTTAAGGCATTCAGCATCTATAGAGCAGACTATGGGCCTTTAAGGTGAGTGTGTTCTCACTACAGAATGCATTCAACATCTATAGAGCAGACTATGGCCTTTAAGGTGAATGTGTTCTCACTACAGAATGCATTCAGCATCTATAGAGCAGACTATGGGCCTTTAATGCATTCAGCATCTATAGAGCAGACTATGGGCCTTTAATGCATTCAGCATCTATAGAGCAGACTATGGGCCTTTAAGGTGAGTGTGTTCTCACTACAGAATGCATTCAGCATCTATAGAGCAGACTATGGGCCTTTAATGCATTCAGCATCTATAGAGCAGACTATGGGCCTTTAATGCATTCAGCATCTATAGAGCAGACTATGGGCCTTTAATGCATTCAGCATCTATAGAGCAGACTATGGGCCTTTAATGCATTCAGCATCTATAGAGCAGACTATGGGCCTTTAATACATTCAGCATCTATAGAGCAGACTATGGGCCTTTAATGCATTCAGCATCTATAGAGCAGACTACGGGCCTTTAATGCATTCAGCATCTATAGAGCAGACTATGGGCCTTTAATACATTCAGCATCTATAGAGCAGACTATGGCCTTTAATGCATTCAGCATCTATAGAGTAGACTATGGGCCTTTAATGCATTCAGCATCTATAGAGCAGACTATGGGCCTTTAATGCATTCAGCATCTATAGAGCAGACTATGTGCCTTAGAGGTGAGTGTGTAAACGTGAACGTGATCTCACTACAGAATGCATTCAGCATCTATAGAGCAGACTATGGGCCTTTAATGTGACTAGAGTAGTATGGTTTTTTATGCATAGGTGTTGTCAGTCATTTTTGTAAAGCAAACATGACTAAGGAAGAAAGTACAATACATTACTGTCCCCTCTGTCTTACTTTGCTCATCTGGCTTGTGTCAATTGTTAACATGTCACATACCAAACACTGAAAGCACACAACACTCTTTCTATAGACTTTTATAGTCAGAAAGGGTGACATATCAAATGCCACAGAACTTTTAAAACAACCGGCTGATGAGTAAAACCTGATTGTCTAGATAATAAAACATTGTTTACAAAAATACAATTTGTGTCATCAGTAGACATACCAGAAAAAAGATGCACACACAAATGTGTGTTCCCATTTATTGTTCTCTTAATACGATGTTACCTTTGCTCAGCCATTACAGGTCTTTGACCTGCAGAAGGTTTGTAAGATGGTGCTGATGCTTTCTGGACCAGACTACTGCCCTCCTGCGTGTTGCTATGGATACGGAGTACTGCCCTCCTGGGTGGTACTATGGTTACGGAGTGCTGCCCTCCTGCGTGGTGCTAAGCCCTCCTGGCTTTGCTGTGCATTCTCCCTTCTTCTACTTTAGGTAGTTCACCCTAAATGGCGTCTCACCAGCTGATGTTCTTGCTTAGGCCTCGGGAACGCCCAGCATCTGTGTTGGAGTGCAGGGCTGCCAGGTACAGTCTTTGGAGAATATTTAGAGCCTGTGTGTATGTGTGTGTGTACTGTCATCATAGGCCATTATCCTCACATACATACAACATGTAGTAAAAGCAAATCAATCTCTCATAAGCTTTCACTACTATCCTACTATCACACAGTTTACACCCCCCTTCCCAACACACACACACACACACACACACACACACACACACACACACACACACACACACACACACACACTATCCTACTATCACGAGGATTCACACCACAGTGGTTCCAAATTCACATTCATTTGAATTCTGCAGAAGTTTAGGTACAGTAGCATTGACGTACCATGCTAACATGCTTGATGTGTGTGTGTTTTTATATATGAGGTGTGTGTGTGTGTGTGTGTGTGAGCATTGAGTACCATGCTGCCATGCTTGATGTGTGTGTGTGTGTGTGTGTTTATACATAAGGTGTGTGTGTGTGAGCATTGACGTACCATGCATGCCATGCTTGATGTGTGTGTGTGTGTTTATATATGAGGTGTGTGTGTGTGTGTGTGTGTGAATGATGTACCATGCTATGGAGTTAGATTTGTCTCAAAAATAACTGCAAATGCACTGAGGGTGATCTACAAATATGCCTTGTGTGTGTGTGTGTGTGTGTGTGTGTGTGTGTGTGTGTGTGTGTGTGTTTTATATATGAGGTGTTTGTGTGTGTGTGTGTGTGTGAGCATTGACGTACCATGCTGCCGTGCTTGATGTGTGTGTGTTTTGTTCCCTGCTTGCATTTTCTCAAAAATCCCTATAAAAAGCTGGGGGCTGTAGTTATTTTACCACTTTTGTCCCCATGCTCTGGCTTCCTTCGGTTTAACGCCATTCTTGGGGGGAGAGTGTGTGTGTGATAATATTTGTGATACGTGTGTGTTAATATGTGATGTGTGTGTGTGTTTATGTACAGTATGATGTGTGTGTGTGTGTGTGTTTATATATGATATGTGTGTGTGTGTGTGTGTGTGTGTGTGTGTGTGTGTGTGTGTGTGTGTGTGTGTGTGTGTGTGTGTGTGTGTGTGTGTGTGTGTGTGTGTGTGTGTGTGTATTTTCATACAGGTGGACATGGAGGAGAGTAGGACCAGTGGATGATCTAGACCAGACTAATCTACCAGCTGATCTCCCTGCTCAGACACTGTAGTGTTCTCAGATAGGCGCTCATCTGCCTGGCTTTAGGGATGAGGAATGCAGTTGTGTGTGTGTGTGTGTGTGTGTGTGTGTGTGCGTGTGTGTGTGTGTGTGTGTGTGTGTACAAGCGTATGTGTTTGTGAGTGTGTGTGTGTGTGTGTGTGTGTGTGTGTGTGTGTGTGTAAGAGCGTATGTGTGTGTGTGTGTGTGTTTGAGTGCGTGTATATAGTTCACTGATGGAAGCAGACCTTTGCTGCCTCAGGACCAGTTCACAGGTAGTCATGGGATCTATGACATGGTTTATCTGTTGTTCTGAGCAATAAGACATTAATGTGTGAAGTCCTTGCACCTCTGTTTCTCTGGGATTCGCTGACCATGTTATCTCCATAGAGACATACAATGTATCATAGGCCACATTCTCCTGTCCTAATAGCTGTTGCGAGTGATCTGACCTTACCAGGCCTGCTTTTCACTCTGGTCTCTGCAATACAGTTTAGAGATTGTACTTATTCTACCTAATAAACCTATACTGAACTGAATTTATCTTACAGATGGTGACATACCGTGTGGTCCACTCTGTGAATAGTAATAACCGTTGATTCTTGTGGGACTTTCCACTTACAGAACTTCTGTTCTTCATCTGCTGACACCACTTACAGTACCAGTCAAAAGTTTAGACACACCTTTAATTTTTTGGAGAAGTTTTTACTTTACTTTTATTATTTTCTACATTGTAGATTACATCACATTACATTGAAAAGAACGCATATGGAATGAACAAACAAAAAAAGTGTCATCTACCATGTAGAAAATAATAAAGAAAAAACTTTCTCAAAAAACGAGAAGGTGTGTCCAAACTTTTGACTGGTACTGTATGTCTTATCTGCGCCACAGACTGGCAAATATAGAAACACACACACACTCAGGGATAGAAACACACACACACACACACACAGTAGTTTCTTCTCTAAACTTAGCCCTTTCTCACAGCCCTCTGTCCCAGTTATGACACCAGGCCTCTCTCCCAGGCAACGGATCACACAGCAGGTTAGCCACTAGGCAACAAACACACACCCGAACTCATCTCTGTCTCAAAACAGACAAAAGATAAATACAGACATCTTATCTCAACCACACTGTGTTCATCCACTGGACAGAGAATAGAGCAAAAACTCTCAAATAATGGAAGATTAGGACGGAAAACTATACAGCAACTGTTGTGGGAGACATAGAGGGAGAGAGAGAAAGAAAGAGAGAGAGAGTGTGTGTCACTAAGAGAGAATGAAAGGGAAAAAGGTGAAGACAGAAAGAAAGACAGAGACTGTCTCGTCTGGCTTTACATTTTCCCATGTGAATCTAACTTGCTGTTTTCTGTATGATACATTTCATTTGATACCTTTGATTACTATGCACAGAGTGGACCAGACGGTTAAGAACTAACGGCCTTTGCCACAGATGGTCAAATGGAATGTGAGCTGTGCTACATTGTAAGTTATAGCTTGGCCTCCAGAGATAAGACATGGTCAACTAGTCCCTTAGAAGCAGAGGTGCAGAGACTTCACACATAATTTATGTCTTTATTGCTGATAATCTAACACATTTACACATATAAAAGTTAGTATAGTCACAGGTATATTGAGTGTTCAAGTACACATGATGTGTAAAGTAAGCTAAACTATTGGCTTTCGCTGCATAGTCAGTAAGATGTGCTTATTTTGCTGTATAGTGTATTGATAGTATGTTCTTGCTATAGTAAAATAGAATGTAGTCTTGTGTGTCTGATATGCCACAAAGGGGGTATATGGGGGATATTTTTTATGTTTGGATTAAGTCATCAGTATGAAACTCTCACTTTAGGAAAGGCAGATTAGGCGGAAACCAGTAACCGAGCCATATGTCAGCATAAGTCAGCACTTAAGTCACGGCACAGACACATTTCAAGAAACCCCTGGTCTTAGATGATCTCAGGGAATCCAGATACACACACACACACACCGAGAGAGAGAGAAGTTAGGAGTAAAAGTTAGAGAATGGGGTTAGTTCTGATTGGCCTTGCAGAACAGCCCAACACAGAGTGGGCGGAACTAGGTTCCTATATAAAGTCTGACACAACATTCATACAATGACATCGAGCTAATCCATGGACCATCTCCTTTTTGTGGCTTAATGACTACAATAACCATCAGATCAACACATTAGGCCTTTTGACTATTCATTGTGGATTTGCAAAAGAGTAGCTGGTTTTCACCGCAACATAAGCCCATACCAAAATTAAACTAAAACTTTAGACGCTCCATTTTCATCGGGAAGACTGCCTCGCAACGACAGAAAAACGCAATAACAAAGGTACGTTGACGAAAGATTTCTAAAAGCGTCAGCATGCATCATAATTAGCAATGGGTACCACAGGACTGCATTTGTTAAAAAAAGCGAAATAATTCAGTCTAGCTTCGCGTCTAAATGGTGGTGCTAGAATACAAATGGGGTTAGACGAATGTTTCGTTTCTGACGTGAAAATCAGGTCACATGTTGCACCTTTAGGTTTTGACCTACCTCACAGAAATGGGACGAGTTTCTCATGACAGTGTTGTTTTGACTTGGCATTAAGAAGGACATATCTGTAGTAATGTCTCAGAGGCTAAATGTAAAATGTCTCAGCCATCTTTGTTCACCCAGTATGGACAGTAATAGGTTGAGTTCCTCATCACATAGTTGAACTGAACTGGGGCTAATACTTTAGAAACCACTGACAAGAGATGCGAGCTTGAACATAATTTGCAAGCAGTTCAGTAGGCGTATGAAATTCAACAGCCCACATCCATTAACTCATCTGCCTGGCCTGAGGGATGAGGAATGCAGCTGTGTGTGTGTGTGTGTGTGTGTATATAGTTCACTGATGGAAGCAGACCTTTGCTGCCTCAGTACCCGTTCAGCCCCTTTATAGCAGCACAGAAATGTAGAATACAGGAAGGCCAATTAGTGTGTGGTGCGTATCTCAGGTGAATGTCTTTTATTTATATTTGCAAATATATTTTATAAATCAAATGTGTGTGTGTTTGTTTGTTTGTTTGTTTTTTTATGGGCAAGCAACACCTTTACCACACCAACTTAATGCAGGCAACTTATTTGGAGCTCATGGTCTGACGTCATTGGCAGTCACAGGCATTACAACTAATTCAGTGTGTCCTACTGCCATCTAGTGGCCATGATATGCAACGACTACAACATCAGGTTTATGAATGTGTGTATGAACATTATGTTATTTTGGATAGAATACTACTAGTTCTAGTATAGGCCTATTAATCCCTCTCCATGCATGTGATAATGCCTTTACAAGTGTGAGCCTAAACAATGCATTTATAATGTGCAATCCAGAATTTTGTGTTTTTATAATATAAAGAACAAGTTTCAATATTTCTGTCATGATCGCTGCACACATCACTACACGTCCATATCTTCCATCATGTGCTCTACTCCAATGAGTGGCGTGGTGCAAGCCACTGGAAGCCTTGGTCCAGCTTGCTGTTACAATACTGTCCCTGGTAGCGAGCATGTTGTGTTTGTTTGTGTCCGTGGCCTGATGTGTGTGTGTGTGTGTGTGTGTGTCCGTGGTCTGATGTGTGTGTGTGTGTGTGTGTGTTTTTGTGTCTGTGGTCTGATTTGTTTAAATCTTCAGGATTAATCTATAGTTATAATACCATAATATCTGTTTACATAGGTGTATACCAATGCCTATTCTAGTTGTATTTTTCAGTTGTGGAGAGTAGATTAGTCACCACCTTTGTTCAGTAGTCTGTCTCAGAGGCTAAATGTAATATGTCTCAGCCACCTTTTTTCACCCAGTATGGCCCTGTGTCAGGGGCAAGATGATTGTGTTTACTAACATGTTACCACAGGGAAATATATTTTATTGAAGACAGAATTCATTCAAACTGATCAACACTTCCAGACAGAAATTTCCCTGAGAAGACAGTAATGGATTGAGTTCCTCACCACATTCTTATAGTTGAACTGAAATGGGGCTAATACTTTAGCAGCCACAGGCAAGAGATGCAACCTTGAACGTCATGTGCAAGCAGTTCAGTTGGCCTAGTTCATGAAATTCAACCGCCCAAATTCATTACGGTGGTTACCCTATTTACCAGCATCACGTGTAAAAGAGGTGTACGTTTAGGCTACGCCCTTTTAAACGTAGACGTATTAAACTGGCAAATAATAAGAATTATATCGACAAGAAACCAACCTAGTTAATTGAAAATGGTAAGCTACAATCTCAATGCTTGGTTGAAGATTTGAATTCATAAAATGAGCTTCATTTTCACATCTTTCACATCACATTCATAACTCTAAAAACCGCTTACAGGAACAAGTTGCGTAGACTGACGCAAGTATATGGAACTTTTTAACTGCTACGTGCACCGCCGTTTGATTCCGCTTGTAACCACATCCTCTTTCTGTAAACTGTAAGCTACACGAGGCAATCAGCCACCTCTCAGCCCTGACAAAGTGCAACTAAAACGTTACTTTAGACGCTCCATTCAAGGTAAGTTGACGAAATATCTCGTTTGAGGTGGTATAACAGTGCTGCATTTGTTAACTATACGAAATAAGTCAGTATAGCTTCGCGTCTGAATGTGGTGCTACAATTAAAATGAGGTAGGGCTACACGGCCTCAGAAAACAGTAAGTCTAGCCTACGTCAAGTACGTTAGACCAACATTTTAGTTTTTTTGTGACCGTTTAAAAATGAGCAATAGCCTGGCTTTCTCCTGGTATACTAACCCATATGGAAAATATCTGTAAAAGCTTTGAGTAATCACACATCGTGCACAATACTTGCATGATAAACCTGTGGTAAAAAGTTTCAAAATGTTCCATCCTAGAAGGGCATAGCCTAATGCCGTCATTGCACTGTAAAACGTACTGTAATATTTGCACGTATTTTTGACTGTCAAAACGTAGGCTATTTTTAAAGTTCAGGGTGAGTGAGTCTCGCCTACAGTAACGGGCATACCGCCTGTCGAAACGCAATGGAACTCGAGACAAACGATGGAATAATCATCGAAATGTTCAATATGACGATGGCAAGCGAGGCCAGGTGAGGATTCTAAACAGCCTGATAGGTTTGGGAACATTCCATGCCTACTCGTTTGTTTTGGTCTCCGTGAGAGGAAATCGAAATCCCGCCCACCCTGGCATTTGATTGGCTGTCAGATAAAGAAAATGTCATTGACATTGACATTGAGTAGCGCGCATCCTTAGTAAATGTTTTATTTAATGTGTATTTTCTGATAGCCATCAGAGTCAGAGTGTTTATTTTTTCCCTAGTGGGGTTTTCCTAATGTGCTGGTGTCTTATCTACCTTTGCCCTCTGTCGAGTGTCTGTGTTTGAATGCCCATGCCAGTCTGCCTTTCTGTCCTTTCTGTATCAGTGTTTGAATGCTTGTGCCTGAGGTCATGAATGACATAGAAGCCAATGTACTCCTGACTCTGTGTAATCGTTGCATTGGTGACAGTCAGTGGGATTACAAGGCACTTGCTACAATATATTACATCATACCACCCTGGGTTTTTCCCTTTTCTGTGACACACCAGTTTGCAGATAATTATTCATGGTCTCAGCTAGAGAGAGAGGTGGTGTGTTAGTGTGTGACAGTTGATTAATGTTCCGATGAAGGAGGTGTGTGTACGTTTGTGTTTGTATGTGTGATAATTTATGTTCTGATGATGGAGGTTCTTCTCTCCTTGTT
>NC_137920.1:6925074-6995074 GCF_963457725.1 Sprattus sprattus | reverse complement strand
AGATAGGAGCAGTGAGGGGAATATTCTCATGATGGAGGTGTGTTTTTGTGTGTGTGTGTGTGTGTGTGTGTGTGTGTGTGTGTTTGATTAGCAGACAGGAGCAGTGAGGGGAATGTTTTCATGATGGAGGTGTGTGTGTGTGTTAGTGTAGCAGACATGAGTAGTGATGGAAGTTCTCCTCTTCTTCTCTAGGATGGAGGGATCTAGCTCTAAAAGGAGGTCACATTCCCCTACAGCCACTTGTGTGTCCATGAAGAGTGACCAGTCCATCGATCAACCAATCAACTTTACAGGAGGAGACTCTTCTACTGGACAGTAAGATTATGACTCTAGGATTCATGATGTGTGTGTGTGTGTGTGTGTGTGTCAGGTATTTTTTTTTGAAATAAATAGTATGATGGCTCACACCCTGGCACCCTCGGTGCAAAGCCTTTGAAAAATTGAAGCTTAAATGGTACATTCTGAGGCTATCTTAGAGAGAAATTCTAGCTCTTGTGGTCATCCTGAAAAACAAGACGTAATCAACTGTTGAGAGACTGTTAAACTTTTGGTAGAAGTGTACAACTTTACCCTGTAAATGAACACGACAAATTTCAAAATATTGGCCAAACTTTTATTAACTAGGACTTGGATTGTTCTTGCATACTTGTTAGCAGGTTGCTGCTAATGCTTAGACCAAAAATCCATAGAAACACATAGTAGCTAGCTAGCCTCGCTGCTAATAAGTACAACGTTAGCATGCCGATATGCTCTCAAAAACGGTCGGATCGGAATATTTTTGGAGTAATTATAACGTAATTGACGATCAGACACATTGTCAGGTGGTGGGGCTGGGATATTTTTGCGGAGAAAAGATCGTTTTGAAAAATAGTGTACGTTGTACGGCAGCATGTAAGTACAGGCCCAAGTGTGACTTAGGTTCAATCGGCATTTCGGTAAGAGGGCGCCTGCCAGGAGTATGTTTAGAAAAATCCCTGTGTGTGTGTGTGTGTGTGTGTGTGATTAGCAGACAGGAGCAGTTAGAGGAATATTTTCATGTTGGAGGTGTCTGTGTGTGTGTGTGTGTGTGTGTGTGTGTGTGTGTGTGTGTGTGTGTGTGTGTGTGTGTGTGTGTGTGTATGATTAGCAGACAGGCGCAGTGAGAGGAATGTTCTCATTTTGGAGGTGTGTGTGTGTGTGATAAGCAGATAGGAGCAGTGAGGGGAATATTCTCATGATGGAGGTGTGTTTTTGTGTGTGTGTGTGTGTGTGTGTGTGTGTGTGTGTGTGTGTGTGTGTGTGTTTGATTAGCAGACAGGAGCAGTGAGGGGAATGTTCTCATGATGGAGGTGTGTGTGTGTGTGTGTGTGTGTGTGTGTGTGTGTGTGTGCGTGTGTGCGTGTTTGTTTGATTAGCAGACAGGAGCAGTGAGGGGAATGTTCTCATGATGGAGATGATTGAGATGTTTCTGGGTGATATCGACTAACATCTATATTAGGTTTTTTTTCTTTTTCTGAATGGATTGTATGGTATTTTATCATGGTACACTTAGTATTATTTTATGTTTCCAGTAGCAAAAGCACCACAATTGACATTTCATTAAGGTTAAGAAATGAACATCATTTTGTCATTTACATTATAAACATGAATCATGGCTTGAAGAGTTAGTCTCAATGAGTAGTTACATTGAAACAATCACTATGAGACCCTAATTATGAGCAGAACAACAAAAGGGAACTAAAACTTCACTGAAAAGTTCAAAATGGCCATTTGTCCTCAAAGTCTAGAGACAGGAACACCAGCCTTTTGACATTTTCCGGCTTGAGGGGTGTCCTGGTACATGTACCAACAGTTACTTACAGAAACATAATTTACAGACGATTTAGAAGACATAATTAGGCTACTGTCTAGTGGTGTGTCACCTACCGGTGTTTTATAGCCATTCTGGTGAGCTTTCCGTTGTTTATAAGGCAGTCTACAAGATAAAAAAAGATCGTAATAAAATACAGAACACCATCAATGGCAAATAGAGTGGAAATGAGTGAAACACAAAATCGGGACTGAATTGGTTGGGTTAGAAAAAAGCAGGATTAAAAGGTAATTTTACTTTGTCTTGTGGGTGATGACTGTATCAAGCATACTTCAGAGAAAATACACCTACAATGTTTCCTATGGTTAGTTTGTGTTCATCATGAATCAGCAGTAGTGGTTCAATCCTGGATTGTATAGGCTAACAACTCCACACTGTGTTTTAATCCCAGGTCAGAATCACCTGTCTCTGCTGATGAGTTCATGATGCCTCCATCAAACGTCAGAAGACTGGGAGACTCTTCTGCTGGACAGTAAGATCATTGTTGCAGTATTCAAATGACGACTGATTGATGATTAATGTTGAGGATGGGTCTGGTCATTTCAGCTACAGCCTAAAATCAATATCTGTGTATTCTAGCAAATAGCAACACTGGATCAACAAAGTCTAAGTCCAGTATCAGCAGGTTACATGTGGTGAAAGCGAGAGGAAATATGAAACTTAGTCCCAACAAGTCACTTAAGCATTAATCACACGAGGAAGGACCATAAGGGGAGAACAGTGTAAGAGTTAATTGACGTAAAACTCTGTTTTTTTAATGATCTTTTGGTTATGTCGTCTGTGTGAGATCTACCTACATCCCAATCACACTGGTCCATCAAATAGTGTGTTTTGTTTGTGTCCCTGTAAGTCACTTCAGCATTATCTGACCTGGGTGCTTTCAATTAAAACAGTACAAATTTAAGAACACTGTGTAACATATGTTAATGTGTGTTATCTCATTTTAAAGCTAATAGTAAGGAGAACAACACAGTTTTGTCATAGGTATTTATGCAAATTTGTATTTATTATGCATATACATTATGTACAATTTCTTATCTAACGAGATAAGTTTACATATTTATTAAAACTTTTCAACTACAAATCAAAATATACTCAATCAGCCATATCTTCCTTACATTTCAGCTTGATCTGAGCAAAACCTCAAATGTTACAGCCCACAGCGTCCTCCACATTATGTACATTTCAAAATATGTAATTCCAGTCAAATTCAGTGTGATACAATAGTTTATTCCAGTTTGTAGTGAAGGGAGAGCTAGTCACCCCACATGGATTTGAACCTGGGTTTACTATGGCGTAATTTTAGTGCCAAAACTCACACACGCGAGTAAACGTCTATTCAAGCAACTTTCAGATTTTCGCAAGCATGAATTCCTTCTGCGCACTCAAACTTTAGCAGCCGCGAGAGGAAATTGACTGACATGACATGACTGACATACTCTCTCGAAAAAACTTGATCTGCTCGCTCAAAATGATCATACGCATATCATAAGTGTATGTCAGTCTCTGTGCTCGCAGCGGTTGAATATCTATTCGCGGCTGCTAAAATTGAGTGTGCAGACGAAATTCACACTTGTGAAAACCTGAAAGTTGCTCGAATAGACCTTTATCGCGCGTGTGAGTTTTGGCACTAAACTGACGCCATTGTCTACAGGGTGCCAGACATGCCAGGCTCCATGGTGTGGCAAACAAAGTTATCTGTAGTGGCAGCACTCGGGAACTTCGGGAAGTGCACCCTTGCACTTCATGCACATAGGCATTCCTTGCGCACCCACCTACTGTACTTCTCTCATCCAGAGTGCCACCCCCCCCCCCCACACACACACACACACACACAAGTGCTTCACCCATCTATGGTGCCCCTCACACAGGGGTCAACCTACCTGGGGGTCCCTCATACAGTTTTACGGCCACACCTCCGATGACCTCACGGGAAGCCATCCCACCTCTGACACCATTTGTAGCAAACGGAGAGCATATTCAACTCACCTGGCCTGGCTACAGGGTGCCAAAACATTCACTCTGGCTCAGCCAGGCTCTTTGGTATGGCAGTCAGAGTGCATGTTTGACATCCTCTAGAACCGGGTTGATCCGGATGGAGGGAGGGAGAGAGAGGGGAGAGAGGAGAGCGAGAGAGAGGAGAAAGAAAGAGGTGATTGTCAGTCCCCCCAGGATTTCGTAGGGCCTTTTTTGTGATAGTTGCGGCCAAAAAATACTGATTTCGCGGGGACTTTTCCAAAACGTTGCTGTGAAAATTGCGATGTTTTAGGTGTTTGAGGCGATGAAATTGCGGGAGCAAGTGCAAGTTGCGATAAAAAGCTGCTTATTTCCCTCTTTGTAATTATAATTGAGTTATTTGTTGAAAAATAAAAAATTAATAAACAAACATTTTCTAAAGAACCAAACCGTTGATAAATGGTCCTCTAAATAACCTTACCAACATGCCAAACAAAAGATTACCAGTTCTCAAAAAAAGTAGCATAATAGGCTGTTCTGCCCTCTGCTTATTTAGGTCAGAAAATGTATATTGTTTGTATTGTTGTGTAACCATTAGCCTATTATATTGGAAGACGAACGTTACCAAAAACCGCACAAGAGGTTCTTTAAGAGAGGAATGAAAAAGAAGAACAAAACAAAAAGAAGCACCAAACTTAGGACATTGCTCGCGCTTAGCGCCATGTATTAATCAACACAAATTTTCACAATCACACTTAAACCAAAAACCCATACATTTCCCCAGCCCTTAGTCCACAAAATGAACCCAAAAAGTCCAGCTCTGCAGAGCTTCGTACACGCGCAACTCAGGCACTGATCCGAGGGTGAAGAAAGAGGCCTGTACCTCGTAATTCCCACGGTGACGAACAAAAAAACGAATAATCCAGCACAACGGCAAAAAAGGCAACAAGACGAGCAATCACACCCGGCCGGGTATATCCAACACAAAAAGGAACAAAAAAGTTTGGTCTCACAGGTATCCAAGGTAAAAGAATCCTTGTAGATGAACGCTTATCCTTATTGACTCCCGCAAATGCCGTTCAGTGCTGTGTATATTAATGTCCCACACTCAGACACGATCATTAGTTATTCTGCCGTCTGGAATGTTTTTTTCTCTTAAATGGCTGCAACATTCAAATGCTGGCGCCACTCTCCTTGGTCTCTCACGCACACACTTCGCACTCAAAACTTCGGGCCGCCCCTAGTCAGACGCGCACCTCATATCCAAAGTCAGATGCACACCGATAGGTGCCATAGAAAACAAAATAAAAGGAGCATTTTTAACGGACAGACCCCACCACCTTATCATACATATACAGGGATATGTAACAGACACCAAAGGCAATTTCATACATACTGTATCTTTTAATTTCATACATACAGTACTTTACATATACATCATATGTCATTTTCATAACCTTTAAGATCTTTTATATTTCTTTTATCGCATGATGTTTCATTAATGTGACAGTGTCACAGTTGTTATGGAAACGAACACAGGACTTTTACTTTGACATCATTCAAATGTTCGTCTCGTGGGAATGGCAACAGCTGTTAGACTGGTATCTAGAAACATAGCTAGTTATGCTACGTTATGCTACGTAGGGGGAACAGTACATAGGAATTACTTATCCACAACGAAGTGCACCTGTTGGATTCACAAAAGGACCACAAGTAAGACTGAATCAAATGTTATTAATATCTCAGCCTACACATAAAACTAAATTGAATTTCCATGCCTGGTGTAGCAATTCTCATTGTTTACAACGAATAAGAACTCTGCTAGTGTCTGCCCCGTGTCTGCAGGGCAGGAGAAATTTGTGGGAGACGACAATGATTTGTCAAATTTGCGCGAAAATTGCGGTGATGTGTTAAAATTGCTACGTTGCGCTGAATTTGTGGGTAATCGTTGAATTTGCGTGAATTGGTGCGATCGCGAAGCCCTGCATCAGCCCTTTCTAAACGTGTCCGTTGATTGTGCGAATCGTGAAGAGAAAGCACAGATCTGGAATTTGTCAATATATAAAAAGGTCCAACTCTCCTTGCTTGTAGGCCTCTTGACCCTTTCCCTCTGGGTCTCACACCTCTCCCTCTTGCTGGTCTTGGGTTGGCTGCCAGATTTTCAGGAGCACCCTCATTGCTGCTATCCTCGTGGCTAATATTGCCATTACCTAAGCTGAAAATCAATTGATCAGAAAAAAGAACAGTTCATTTTCTATTTTTCTTTTACACTCAGCTCCACTATAACAGGTCTTATGTTAAATTATGTTTAAAAATATGTTATTTTCCGTTGTCATGGCACCAAAATGTCCAAAAGGAACGATATTAACACGGGGCGGCATCAAAGAGTTAATCACATGAGGGGAGAAAAGGGCTGGAGTTAATTGACATAAAACTCCTCTGTTCATTTGAATGATCTCTTGGATATGCAGTGTTTGTGTAAGTGAGTATTTGTGTGTGTGTGTGTGTGTGTGTGTGTGTGTTTGTAGTTATTTGGTTTTATTTTGACACACAGTTGCCAACTTGGTCCAATGAATATACAAATGCATCAGATCCACAAGTGTCATCTGCAGAAGACGTTTCAGCATCAGATTGAGGGAATACCAAATCAGGGAGACACCAGACTCCTCCATGAAATCTACACAGAGCTCTTCATCACAGAAGGAGGAGGAGGAGAGATCAATAATGAACATGAGGTCAGACAACTAGAGAGAGCCTCCTGGAGAGAAGCAGCACAAGACAGACAAATCGAATGCAGTGACATCTTTAAATCTTCACCTGAACAAGACAAACCCATCAGAACAGTGCTGACAAAGGGAGTGGCAGGCATTGGAAAAACAGTCTCTGTGTGGAAGTTCATACTGGACTGGGCTGAAGGAAAGGCCAATCAGGATGTCCACTTCATATTTCCTCTTATATTCCGAGAGCTCAACCTGATGAGGAGGGATCAGAAAATCAGTCTGGTGGATCTTATTCAGCACTTTATCCCTGGAATGAAAGATCCAACAGTCTTCAGCAGCTCAGAGAACAGAGTCATGTTTATCTTGGATGGTCTGGATGAGTGTAGAATTTCTCTAGATTTCGACTCCAACCCAACGTTTTGTGATGTGACACAGCCAGCCTCAGTGGAGGTGCTGCTGACGAACCTCATCAAAGGGAATCTGCTTCCCTCTGCTCTCCTCTGGATCACCACTCGACCAGCAGCAGCCAATCAGATCCCTCCTGAGTGTGTCAACCAGGTGACAGAAATAAGGGGATTCAATGACCCACAGAAAGAGGAGTACTTCAGGAAGAGAATCAGTGATGAGAACCTGGCAAGCAGAACCATCACACACCTGAAGTCATCCAGGAGCCTCTACATTATGTGCCACATTCCAATCATCTGCTGGATTTCAGCCACTGTTGTAGAGAGAATGACAGATGAATCTGAGAAAGTTGAAATGCCAAGGACTTTGACTCAGATGTACACACACTTCCTGATCATCCAGACAAGCACCAAAAAAGAAAAGTACACAGAGAGAAAGGCGACCGACGAAGAGACGATTTTCAAACTTGGGAAACTGGCTTTCCAACAGCTGGAGACTGGCAATCTGATCTTCTATGAGGGAGACCTGATCGAGTGTGGCATTGATGTCACAGAAGCATCAGTGTACTCAGGAGTGTGTACTCAGATCTTCAGAGAGGAGGCTGGGCTGTACCAGGGGAAGGTGTTCAGCTTTGTGCATCTGAGCATTCAGGAGTTCCTTGCAGCTTTATATGTGTTCCTCTGCTTCAGCAACAGAGAGAGAAACACGCCTGACCAACAGCAAACCTCTCAGCTCTCTGCTCTCTTCAGAGCTGCAACACTTCATGACCTACACAAGACTGCAGTGGATCTCGCCTTACAGAGTGAGAATGGACATCTGGACCTTTTCCTTCGCTTCCTCCTGGGCCTCTCCCTGAAGTCCAATCAGAATCTCCTAAGACACCTTCTGCCCCAGACAAGAAGAGTATCACAGAGCTCGGAGCAAACAGTCCAATATGTCAAACACAAGATCAGAGATCAGAATAAATCTGACAGAAGGATCAACCTGTTCTACTGTCTGAATGAGCTGAATCACCATGCTGTAGTGGAGGACATTGGCAGGAACTCAGGAACTCTGTCTGTTGAAATTCTCTTACCAGGAGAGTGGAAAATTAGGACATTTGAGTTTAAGATTTCAGAAGAGAAGATGGATGAGTTTGACCTGCAGAAGTACATACAGACACCAGAGAAAGATCTGACTGATCTCCTCAGTCCAGATGATGTTCTTCAGAGGCTGGTGCCAGTGGTCACATCAGCTTGGTAAGAAATCCTCCTTCCACATTCTGTGAGTAGAGTGGGTTCCTAGGAACTAAAGTTATTTTGTGCTAAATATGGTACACCCCAGTGTGTTCCTGTTATGGTTAAGTAGATGTGTTTGTGTATCATTGTGTGATTCCATGTGGTGAGTAAAGTATTACACGTGGAGGGATGGAGTACCTGTGAGACGTTGTTTATGGGGGCACTCTACGAGATTAGGTGTGCGTGTTTGAAATTCCCATTGCAAACTGGAGAGACCTCAGTGAGTGTTGAAACCCAATTACAAAGCTGTATGTGTGTGTTGGATCCACATTACAAACTGGAAAACTATAGTGAGTGTTAAAACACAATAACAAAACACTGTCTGTATTGAATGCCTGCTGCAAACTGAAGAAATTATAGTGAGTGTTAACACCCTACAGCAGAGCTGTGTGTGTGTTTAAGGATGTCTTGTATATGTAGACTTGTGTGAGTGTAATAATCATATGTGCCATTATGTTTCTCCCAGGCTGATGCGTTGTTCCCTCACAGAGAAGAGCTGTGCTGCTTTAGCAGCAGCTGTCAAATCAACTTCCTGCAGTTTGAAGGAGCTCTACCTGAGTGATAATGAACTTCATAATGCAGGAGTTCAGCATCTATCAGACCTCCTCAAGAATCCCCACTGCAAATTGGAGAAACTAGAGTGGGTTTTAACACACTACAACATAGCTGTGTGTGTGTGTGTGTGTGTGTGTTGAATCCCCTCCGAAAATTGAAGTAACTAGTATGAAGGTTATCACACCAAAACAGAGCTGTGTGTGTGTTTTTTTTAAGTGTGTGTGTGTGTGTTTGTGTGTGTGTGTACGCCTCTGTTTGTTTGTTGTATATGTAGAGCTATTGAGTGTAATAATCAGATGTGTCGTTACGTTTCTCCCAGGCTTGAGTATTGTTCCCTCACAGAGAAGAGCTGCGTTTTTTTAGCATCAGCTGCCAGATCAACCTCCTTCAGATTGAAAGAGTTGGACTTGAGTCAAAATGACCTTCAGGATGCAGGAGTTCAGCATATCTCTGACCTCCTCAAGAATCCCCACTGCAAACTGGAGAGACTAGTGTAAGTGTTAACACACAAGAATATACATGTTTGTGACTGTATGTGTTAAATCCCACCTGCAAACTGGAGAAACTACAGTGAGTGTTACAACACAACAACAGAGATGTGTGTGTGTTTGTCTCTGTGTGTGTGTGTATGTGTTTGTTTGTGTGTGTGTGTGTGCATTGTATAGGTAGAGGTTCGTGAGTGTACTAAACAGATGTGTCATTATATTTTTCCCAGGCTGTATGGTTGTTCCCTTACAGAGAAGAGCTGTGCTGCTTTAGCATCAGCTGCTAGATCAACCAACTGTAGCTTGAAGGAGCTGAACCTGAGTAACAATGAGCTTCATGATACAGGAGTTCAGCATCTATCAGACCTCCTTATGAATCCTCACTGCAAACTGGAGAAACTAGAGTGAGTTGTGTGTGTGTTGAATTTCCACTACAAATTGGAGATAGTAACTAGTGTCTGTGTGTTAACACACTACAACAGAGCTGTGTGTGTGTGTGTTATATGGGTAGAGGTGTGTGAGTGTAAAAATCAATTGTTTCGTTATGTTTCTCCCAGATTGAGGAGTTGTTCCCTTACAGAGAAGAGCTGTTCTGCTTTGGTATCAGCTGCCAGATCAACCTCCTGCAGTTTGAATGAGCTGAACCTGAATTTCAATAAGCTTTATGATGCAGGATTTCAGCATCTCTCAGACCTCCTCAAGAATCCCCACTGCAAACTACAGAAACTAGAGTGAGTGTTCACACACTACAACAGAGCTGTGTGTGTTTGTTTATTTGTCTGTTGATTACCCACACCAAAACTGGAGAAACTACAGTTAATGTTTGGATACTACAACAGAGCTGTGTGTGTTTAATACCCACTGCTAACAAGAGACTCTAGTGTGAATGTTAACACACTCCAAAAGAGCTGTGTGTGTGTGTGTGTGTGTTGAATGTCCACTGCAAACTGGAGAAACTAGTGTGAGAGTTGACACACAACAACAGACTTTGTGTGTGTGTGTGTGTGTGTGTGTATGTGTGTGTCCACTGCAAACAAGACAGACATTAGTGTTAGTTTTAACACACTACAACAGAGTTGTGTGTGTGTATGTTGAATCACCACTTCAAACTGGGGAAACTAGTGTGAGTGTTGGTACACTACAAAAGAGCAGTGTGTGTATGTTTGTGTGTGTGTGGTGAATCCCCACTACAAACAGGAAAAGCTAGTTTGAGTGTTAACACATTACAAAAGAGCAGTGTTTGTGTGTTTGTGTTGTATACGTAGAGGTGTGTGAGTGTTATAATCAGATGTGTCATTATGTTTTTGCCAGGCTGTATGGTTGTTCCCTTACAGAGAAGAGCTGTGCTGCTTTAGCATCAGCTGTCAGATCAACCACCAGTTTGAAGAAGCTTTGCCTGAGTCACAATAATCTTCATGATGCAGGATTTCAGCATCTCTCAGACTTCCTCAAGAATCCCCACTGCAAACTGGAGAAACTAGTGTGAGTGTTAACACACTACAATTCACTTAAATTGTATTAATATAGCGCCAAAACAATGCAAATGTCTCATGACGCTTTTACAGAGCCCAGTGCCTGAACTCCACTTAGAGCAAGTACAATAGTGACGGGGCCAGGAAAAACTTGCAGAAACTTTAAGCAGAACAGCCACACAGAGCTAATTGTTGCAATTTAATCCTCAGTGCAAACTGGAGAAACTAGAGTGAGTGTAAATACATAACAAGGGAGCTGTGTGTGTGTTTAATATGAAGAGGAGTTTAAATGTAATAATCAGATGTCATTATGTTTCTGCCAGGCTGAGGGATTGCTCTCTTACAGAGAAGAGCTGTGCTGCTTTAGCATTAGCTGCCAGATCAACCTCTTGCAGTTTGATAGAGCTGAACCTAAGTAACAATAAGCTTCATGATGCAGGATCTCAGCATCTCTCAAACCTCCTCCAGAATCCACACTGCAAACTGGAAAAACTAGAGTGAGTATTAACAGACTACAACAGAGGCGTGTGACTATGTATGTGTGTGTGTTTGTGTGTGTGTTGAATTCCCACTGCAAACAGGGTAAACTAGAGTGAGTTTTAACACACAACAACAGAGACATGTGTGTGTTGTATAGGTAGAGGTTTGTTAATGTAATAATCAGATGTGTCATTATGTTTCCCCCAGGCTGATGCGTTGTTCCCTCACAGAGAAGAGCTGTGCTGCATTAGCATCAGCTGCCAGGTCAACATCCTGCAATTTGAAGGAGCTGGATCTCAGTCGCAATAATCTCCATGATATAGGAGTTCAGCATCTCTCAGACCTCCTCAAGATTCCCCACTTCAAACTGGAGAAACTAGTGTGAGTGTTTAAACACTATAAAAGAGCTGTGTGTGTTTGTGGGTGTTTTGAATCCCCACTGCAGACTGGAGAAACTAGAGTGAGTTTAAACACACATCAACAGAGATGTGTTTGTGTGTGTTGAATCCCCCCTGCAAACTGGAGAAACTAGAGTGAGTGTTTACACACAACAACAGATTTGTTTACCACAATGTTGCTTAATGGTGCTTTTCGTCACTGTCTCCCCTCCCTCCCTCAAAGACCGCTCACCTGTAGGGGACAAAGATGCGGTTCTTGTGCAGGACAGGCTGCTCAGCGCACCAGCCATTCTCCTCCTAAACTAGGGGATTCAGTAGAAACAGCAAATAATGCACAAACATAAACATTTAAATAATGATGGGCAGACTATGGTGTATGTGTGTATGTACATTTGAGTGACACTATTTGGTGCAAGTCGGTGGCTTCCTGTGATAAATTAAGTGTGATGCAGCTCAACACATTAACAATTATGTGTATTCTAGGGTGGATCATCAAACCTTCAGAAAGGAGAGTCCAGCAGCAGCAGACTCCGCTAGCAGCGGGTAAAAGTGGATGATTCACAGGCAGTGTCCAGATTGTGCTAGGGTGAAATAAGTGCACCTCAGAGCTGATGACAATAGACAAATGTTCTTTTCATACTCTTTTGTTACAATATGTCTAGTTCAAGTATGTTTATTTTGAGAACTGTTACGTTATGTGAACTTGAACGTAATGTGAATATGTTTATGTTTCAAGACTAGCCTAGCATTGATTCGCCTACGTTTTCTGTATGTTTGCAGTTTTACACTTTCTAACGTCAATAAACCTGTGGACTTGGAACCTGTGGTCTTCAGAGTCTTGTTGTTAGGGAAGAGTTTAGCTGGCTGTCAGCATATTACAGTACACATACAAAGACGGCACACATAAATGAATTGAGATGGGAAGTTAAGCGTTCATTTTCCCATACTAACCCTGATAATACTGTAGCTCCTGTGAGCTTATCATATTTACATTTCGTCATTAACCTGTTACTGCAGTGGGATATTTCGCCTTAATTTGGAACGATTTGTACTTACACATAATAACACTCAATATCTGAAGTTGTACACATGATACAAAGATCATTCATATCTTAAATTGAAGAAGACAAATGGGCCAAGACATGCATTCACCTCCTGACTTTTATTTTCATCATTAAATATCAATTTCAAAGCATCATATACAGAACAAAATGTCAAAAATGTAAAAAACGCCTTTCATTTTTATGTTTGACAGTGTGTGGATGGTTTCAAGGGAAGAAAATTCTGTCATGTTCTATATTTCCTGATTCAACATGTTCCTGAGAAACAAAGTACAAATTTTGGAGCAGATATCTAAAAATGTCCAGGTGTTGCACAGCAATATCTAAATGGTGCATTCAGGCGTCTCCAAGTGTCCAAAACCTCTCCAAGCTCTCCAAATGCATAAAAAAAAAATTCTCATTGTATATCATTGTTTTTTTCGTTGTACAGACATATATAACTCCATTTGAGACTAATATTACAATTTCTTTTGAAATTGGATTGTGTCACTGTTGGAGGCTGTGCAGCTGGTAGTAGTGGTGGTGGCGACGGGGGTGGTGGTGGGGGTGAGGGTGATGCTGGAGCTGGAGCTGGAGCTTGGGCTGGGTCACTGCAAGATAAAAACGTTGGACAATATAAATATTTTGACTGGGTCATGCCTTACAATTGAATTTTGCTTCATGTTATTTACTAAGCTAATGCACAAATATGTAAAATGTAAACATATGTAAAAAACACCATAGTCAAGCTGAAGTGTGATAATAACATAGGTATTATGCTCCTGTGAGCTTATCATATTTACATTTCGTCATTAACCTGTTACTGCAGTGGGATATTTCGCCTTAATTTGGAACGATTTGTACTTACACATAATAACACTCAATATCTGAAGTTGTACACATGATACAAAGATCATTCATATCTTAAATTGAAGAAGACAAATGGGCCAAGACATGCATTCACCTCCTGACTTTTATTTTCATCATTAAGTATCAATTTCAAAGCATCATATACAGAACAAAATGTCAAAAATGTAAAAAAACGCCTTTCATTTTTATGTTTGACAGTGTGTGGATGGTTTCAAGGGAAGAAAATTCTGTCATGTTCTATATTTCCTGATTCAACATGTTCCTGAGAAACAAAGTACAAATTTTGGAGCAGATATCTAAAAATGTCCAGGTGTTGCACAGCAATATCTAAATGGTGCATTCAGGCGTCTCCAAGTGTCCAAAACCTCTCCAAGCTCTCCAAATGCATAAAAAAAAAATTCTCATTGTATATCATTGTTTTTTTTCGTTGTACAGACATATATAACTCCATTTGAGACTAATATTACAATTTCTTTTGAAATTGGATTGTGTCACTGTTGGAGGCTGTGCAGCTGGTAGTAGTGGTGGTGGCGACGGGGGTGGTGGTGGGGGTGAGGGTGATGCTGGAGCTGGAGCTGGAGCTGGGGCTGGGTCACTGCAAGATAAAAACGGACAATATAAATATTTTGACTGGGTCATGCCTTACAATTGAATTTTGCTTCATGTTATTTACTAAGCTAATGCACAAATATGTAAAATGTAAACATATGTAAAAAACACCATAGTCAAGCTGAAGTGTGATAATAACATAGGCATTATGCATTTAGCAGATGTAAATAAAACATTTCTATGCGTTTTGAGGCAAGAAGCAGGTTGTGATATGTTAGTATGTTGTAGCCTACATTGCAGCTACGTAAATACAGCAGCAGCATGCTAACCAATATCCATTACTAGCAAACTACATCCCACAATGATAAAAAAAATAAAGCACTAAAGAGAATAAGGCATATGCATAGCTTACTGGTATGCACTGAAAACTAGTTGGTTTAAATTACTTACGCATCGAGGATGGCATCGATTCCATTCACTCTTCCACTGAGTCCATGCTAGCATGCTAGTCCATGCTGAGTCCATGCTAGCATGCTAGTCCATGCTTAGTTCACTGGCTTCCCCGAAAATCATCAAAAATCATCCCATGTATTTCACTCATCTGCAATCCTCGTCTTGCCATGATGGATGAGTACAAGGGAGACAAATTGCAGCCAAAAATATGCACAAACAAGCCCTCAGGATCGTGTGGACCAAACCACTTGCTGTGCGCATTTGAAGGTAAACAAAATGGCCCATTTACGCACCGGGAGCGCAGCTGAGACTCTTGAGTTGCGCTTTCAAAAATCTAAACTCCAGGACTGAGCAATCAGGGCAAATGACCTACCTACTTTTTTGTTAGAATCTCTATTATTCGGTAAAACAGGTGTCAATCACTACTGAGAAGTCTTACAAGAAGTGTAAAGTGATATGATAGGACATGCCTGAGCAGCTGCATGATTGAGAGCTGATGCCATTGGTGGTAATGCCTGTCACTCATGACAAACATGTGTTTAACAGCCAATAAAATCCAAAGATTCTGAAAGAGGGGGTCTTAAGCTTTGTAACTATACAGCCGCGGAAAAAATTAAGAGACCACTTCAAAATTATCAGTTTCTCTGGTTTTACTATTTATTGGTATGTGTTAAAGTAAAATGTACATTTTTGTTTTATTCTATAACCTACTGGCAACATTCCTACCAAATTTCAAATAAAAATATTGTCATTTAGATAATTTATTTGCAGAAAAATGACAATTGGTCAAAATAGCAAAAAAGATGCAGTGTCTTCAGATCTCGAATAATGCAAAGAAAACAAGCTCATATTCATTTTTAAACTACACAATACTAATGCTTTAACTTAGGAAGAGTTCAGAAATCAATATTTGGTGGAATAACCTTGATTTAAAATCACAACTTTCATGTGTCTTGGCATGCTCTCCACCAGTCTTTCACATTGCCGTTGGGTGACTTTATGCTACTCCTGGCGCAAGAATTCAAGCAGCTCGGCTTCTTTTCATGGCTTGTGACCATCCATCTTCCTCTTGATCACATTTCAGAGGTTTTTTATGGGATTCAGGTTTCGAAATTGGGCTGGCCATGACAGGGTCCTGATCTGGTGGTACTCCATCCACACCTTTACTGGCCTGGCTGTGTGGCATGGAGCATTGCCCTGCTGGAAAAAACACTTCTCAGAGTTGGGGAACATTGTCAGAGCAAAAGGAAGCAAGTTTTTCTTCCGGGACAACGTTGTACTTTGCCTGGCTGAGGTTTGTAAAAGACCATAAGGATTGAAAAAAGCGGACTGGAGGTTCTTCTAAGTTCGTCTTCTCTGATGAGTCCGATTTCACAGTAGGTGCAAGACTCTCTGGCTTGTTGGCCTCTCCAGGTCTCCGTCTAACCATTAGACGACCATGTGTTGGGCAAAGCTGAAAATTGGACTCTTCAGAGAAGACGAACTAGAAGACCCTCCAGTCCGCTTTTTTCAATCCTTATGGTCTTTTACAAACCTCAGCCAGGCAAAGTACAACGTTGTCCCGGAAGAAAAACTTGCTTCCTTTTGCTCTGACAATGTTCCCCAACTCTGAGAAGTGTTTTTTTCAGCAGGGCAATGCTCCATGCCACACAGCCAGGCCAGTAAAGGTGTGGATGGAGTACCACCAGATCAGGACCCTGTCATGGCCAGCCCAATTTCGAGACCTGAATCCCATAAAAAACCTCTGAAATGTGATCAAGAGGAAGATGGATGGTCACAAGCCATGAAAAGAAGCCGAGCTGCTTGAATTCTTGCGCCAGGAGTAGCATAAAGTCACCCAACGGCAATGTGAAAGACTGGTGGAGAGCATGCCAAGACACATGAAAGTTGTGATTTTAAATCAAGGTTATTCCACCAAATATTGATTTCTGAACTCTTCCTAAGTTAAAGCATTAGTATTGTGTAGTTTAAAAATGAATATGAGCTTGTTTTCTTTGCATTATTCGAGATCTGAAGACACTGCATCTTTTTTGCTATTTTGACCAATTGTAATTTTTCTGCAAATAAATTATCTAAATGACAATATTTTTATTTGAAATTTGGTAGGAATGTTGCCAGTAGGTTATAGAATAAAACAAAAATGTACATTTTACTTTAACCCATACCAATAAATAGTAAAACCAGAGAAACTGATAATTTTGAAGTGGTCTCTTAATTTTTTCCGCGGCTGTATATAACATCACGTGATAACTTCGTGTAGTGTTGTCAGGAAGAGAGCGAGGAGATCGCCATCAGAAACATACAAGAAAGTGAACGTTTTTTCTCAATGTCGTGAGCAAGTGAATAAACAACTTTATGGACATAACCATGCAGTTCAAGTCTGTTTTTTTAGATGTTTTGAAGGTAAATGAATGTTCTATAATGTTATTTAAGGTACTGATAATGCAGAAACACATTTAAATGGCTTAGTTATGGGAGGAGGCTGCTCCATATGTAAAAAATGAGGATGTGTCATGGTGTGTTTAAAATTGTATTTATTTGTAACGGATGCATGTAGACAACTGAAAATCGGTTTACATATAGTTGGATTACCACAAAAAAATATTAAATGGGAGTTTGAATCATATTTTCAGAAATAGAATTTTCAGGATTTGTTTTGGTGATTTATCCAGTACGGGCCCGCCCGCGGGTCCATTAGGGGGCGTTAAAGCAGTAACAAGTTAAGCAGACGCTTTTAGCCAAAACGACTAACAAGGATGAATACACATTTGATATTTTTACACTGATGGCACAATTAGGGTTTAGGTGTCTTGCTCAGGGATGCTTCGACAGGGAATCGAACCAGACCTTCTGATTACTAAACGACTTCTCTTCCTCCTGTACCACTGCCACCACTATGTTGCACATATGCATTATCATAAACAGCTCTGTCACCATCTTCAAAGAAAGGGTTAACCAGTTATTAAGCAGGGATTCTGCATAATAGTGAAAGTACACCAGAAAGGGAAGGGTTGACCAGTTATTAAGCAGAGATTCTACATAAAAGTAGCCAAGGTTAAAAGGTCAAGTCACTGATAGGCCACTGGGACAAGTGATGAAGTAAAACTAGGAGAACATTTGGAGGTATAAAAACTGATGCACTGAATGAATGCATTGCTCAGACACTTTTCCCCTCTGTTTGAGTGCTGTAAATAAAGGTTACACCTCTCAACATCTTAAGACACCAGTCAATGCCCGGTAGGTTAGCTAACATGTTAGGCTAACAAGATATCTTTGTTTTGCATTCACTAGTATAATTAGGTTTGTGAATTGGGTTGGATGGTTATCTAAGGACTCTTTTTTAATGATTATCTCTGAAGAAAGCAAAATGACAGACTCGAGGAGGAACCTAGAGAGAGAGAGAGAGCAAGAGGATATCAATCAGGAGGGTTGGGATCAAATGGGGGGAGTGTGGTGAACATAGTGTGTGTGTGTGTGTGTGTGTGTGTGTCTGAGCATATATGAGTGAGTGGATGTTGTCCCCCAGCTTTGGCCATACTGGTTGCCTTGTGCCTCTTTTCAGGTGAGACACCTGTCACATGCCTACCTGCATGTTCACTTCATGGTGCTAGCTAGCCTATCCAATGTTTCTAAGAACAAAATGCTGCACATTTTCATAGTTAGTAGTTCTCATCTAATTATAATGTTGTTTTGGAGTTGGTAAGCCGCCAGATATCCAAAACCATGTACAGAAACACTAAAAATGGGATTTTTTTCATAATGTGTCTCTTTTAATGTTCTGTTGTTTTGTGTTGTACTTTGTCATGTCATTGAGTTTTTAATGTCTCTTGTCTTGTTCAGCTGACTCTTCTACTATTTCAGCAAGGCATGCTGGGGGCTATAGTTCTTTTACCACGTATGTCCCTGTGGAGTAAAAACAGTTTCCCTCTTCCAGTACTCATTTCTCTCTCCTCTCTTCCTTTTAATATATGCATGCTCTGGCTTCGTTTGGTTTAAGTACACTCACACCAACTTAATGCAGGCAACATTGCTATTTGGAGCTCATGATCTGATATTGCTGGCAGTAATACAGCTAATCGAGTGTGTCGCACTGCCATCTAGTGGCCATGATATGCCATGACTTCAACATCAGGTGATGGAAAAAATACTGTTGTATCATTTATTGGCTAGCTTTAGACTATTAGTTGAAGTAACACTGTGTTGTTTGTCATGACATCTAATGGTGTGGTTGCTGATATGCAAACAACTAAATACCCCTTTTACATGCGTGTACAAGCGCCTACAGTGTCCAAAAAGCTCTCTCTCTCGAGCCAGGGTTTATGATTTGTCCGTTCTGGGCTACTGTAAAAACATGGCCGTGTAATATGGCAGGCTCTGTGGAAGAGAACCCGCTTCCCATGTAGATACGAAGGGCTCATTCTAAGCTCATGAAAACACAATGTTTTTAAGTTGCAGTTAAACTATTTAATTATGAATACTATATTCCATTTCTACTCATAGAATAAAGAAGGCAGGTGAAGTCTGAAGAAAAGGGACATTAAAAATGTTGGCTATAAGAACCGTAAGTAAGTAACACTTTGATGTAATTCATGAAGGGATACAGGGGGGAATGAAACTTAAAGTCTTAAAATATATATTGTTCTGGTGTAAATTCAGCAAGTGTGTGCGCAAACCAGCATTTTGTTTAGCATTTTAGTTTAACTATTTATGTCCTGATCGCTGCACACATCGCTACACGTCCATATCTTCCATCATGTCCTCTACTCCAATTATTAATAGGTTGGTGTATGCCAGAGGTGTCAAGTAACGAAGTACAAATACTTCGTTACTGTACTTAAGTAGAATGTTTAGGTATTTTTACTGTACTCGAGTATTTATTTTTCTGGCAACTTTTTACTTCTACTCCTTACATTTTAACGCAATTATCTGTACTTTCTACTCCTTACATTTTTAAATAAGGCTCGTTACTCTTGGTTCCGGTTTTGTTTCAGAAGTTTCAAATGTGCGCCATCCAATACAGTTCAATGGCGCCATCCAGATACTGATTTTGAGCGTAATTGGATGAAGCATAGAAACCCATATCCGTATCATTTATTGGCTAGCTTTAGAGTATTAGTTGAAGTAACACTGTGTTGTTTGTCATGACATCTAATGGTGTGGATGATATGCAAACAACTAAATACCCCTTTTACATGCGTGTACAAGCGCCTACAGTGTCCAAAAAGCTCTCTCTCTCGAGCCAGGGTTTATGATTTGTCCGTTCTGGGCTACTGTAAAAACATGGCCGTGTAATATGGCAGGCTCTGTGGAAGAGAACCCGCTACCCATGTAGATACGAAGGGCTCATTCTAAGCTCATGAAAACACAATGTTTTTAAGTTGCAGTTAAACTATTTAATTATGAATACTATATTCCATTTCTACTCATAGAATAAAGAAGGCAGGTGAAGTCTGAAGAAAAGGGACATTAAAAATGTTGGCTATAAGAACCGTAAGTAAGTAACACTTTGATGTAATTCATGAAGGGATACAGGGGGGAATGAAACTTAAAGTCTTAAAATATATATTGTTCTGGTGTAAATTCAGCAAGTGTGTGCGCAAACCAGCATTTTGTTTAGCATTTTAGTTTAACTATTTATGTCCTGATCGCTGCACACATCGCTACACGTCCATATCTTCCATCATGTCCTCTACTCCAATTATTAATAGGTTGGTGTATGCCAGAGGTGTCAAGTAACGAAGTACAAATACTTCGTTACTGTACTTAAGTAGAATGTTTAGGTATTTTTACTGTACTCGAGTATTTATTTTTCTGGCAACTTTTTACTTCTACTCCTTACATTTTAACACAATTATCTGTACTTTCTACTCCTTACATTTTTAAATAAGGCTCGTTACTCTTGGTTCCGGTTTTGTTTTTAAAAGTTTCAAATGTGCGCCATCCAATACAGTTCAATGGCGCCATCCAGCTCTGATTTTGAGCGTAATTGGATGAAGCATAGAAACCCATAACACTCATTGGTTAGGGCTATCCATCGTCTTTACGCATGACGCAAAACTAGACAACGGAGGCGAACAAATGATACAACGCGCGTCAATGGCAGTGTCAGAGAGAGATGGCAACTCTGGCGAGATGTCTGAAGGGTCTGAAGACGGTAGACAGTAGTGGCGATGGAGAACAGCAAAACCGTCCACATCCCTGGCCCTACCTCAAAGAATTATTCTAAATAGTCGGGAGCAAAAAGGATCATGGAGAATGCGGTGCAAACTTTCCGAACCCAAGAACCACATAGGAATTGCTAACAGCTAGTAGCATGCTAGCATTAGATAGGTGGCTCAGACACCGTGCAAATCCTCAGACATATTTTTCAGTTACAATAATGGGGTTTTTACATTATACAGTGTAACTCGGTAACTTTCTAAAAATCAAAGCAAAAAAAATGAAGGGAACAAGTACAACAAGGCCATTACAGCTGTTTACAGTGCACTAAAAATACCCATGTATGTACCTGCCCCTTTTAATTTTTAAAGCTGATCTATATCTATATTCTTTCACTTTGAATTGAAAAGCTTTAAAACACTATACAGTATATTTACACCACTGGTGTATGCCAATGGAATCCTTGGTCCAGCCTTCGGTTACAATACTGTGGCCTGTAGCGAGTATGGTGTGTGTGTTTGTGTCCAATGTGTCGCGTGACAGAATGTAGTGTAAGACTGGACACTTCATTGTTTAATTCTAAGCTTTGTGTTCTAATTAAAAAAGTATTTGGGTTTCCTTTCTGTTTGCCTTCAGAGTCAGAGCCAGAGTGTTTATGATTTGTGCCCTATTGGGGTTTTCCTAATGTGCTGGTGACTTATCTACCCTTCCCCTCTGTCGAGTGCCTGTGTATATATGCCCATGCCAGTCTGCCTTTCTGTATCAGTGTCTGAATGTGCCTGAGGTAGTAGATGGCATAGAAGCCAAAGGTACAACCGACTCTGCGTGATCGCTACATTGGTGTCAGTCACAGGGATTAGAAGGCTATAGCTTATTTACCAGAGTAAATGCCTCTCAATTGGCATACTATCTGGTGTCCTTCCTTCATTATATTACCTCCCCTAAGGCAGAGCTGTTCAGCACCCCTAGTCCCCCATGAACCAGGGCTGCTCCCATATGGGTGAACCCATAGTCCATAGCAACCAGGGGTGTTCCCATACGGGTGAACCCAGAGTCCATTGCAACCAGGGGTGTTCCCATACGGGTGAACCCAGAGTCCATAGCAACCAGGGGTGCTCCCATATCGGTGAACCCATAATCCATAGCAACCAGGGCTGCTCCTATATGGGTGAACCCAGAGTCCATAGCAACCAGGGGTGTTCCCATATGGGTGAACCCCTAGTCCATAGCAACCACGGGTGCTCCAATACGGGTGAACCCCTAGTCCCCCATGAACCAGGGCTGCTGCACTGTGGCACAAGCCAATAAGCTCCCCATTTACGGGCTTCATTTTGTTTGTGTGTGTGTGTGTGTGTGTGTGTGTGTGTGTGTGTGTGTGTGAGTGGGTGGGTGAGTGTGTGAGGTGTGTGTGTGTGTGTGTGTGTGTGCGTGAGTGTGGGTGTGGGTGCGTGTGCCTGTGCCTGTGCGTGTGCGTGTGCGTGTGTGACATAATAAGACACACAGAACAAACCTGCAGAGTGGACGTCCCCAGCAGGATCCCACACACGTCATAGGACGGTTCTAGAGGGCGGGAGCAGAGGACCCCACATCAGCTCTGTGATTGGCTGGTGAGGTTTGATTGACATGCAGATGGGATTTGTGACTGGCCAACTGACTTTGGACTCAATGCCAATCTTGATGAAGCTGCCGGCGATGTTGAGGAGGTCACTGCAGATGAGGAGGAGGTACCAGCCATTGACAAACTCCAGCCGCTCACTCCAGCTGACGGACCCACCGAGACACACACGGAAGAACTACACAAACTAATGCAGGGAGAGAGAGAGGAGGAGGGGGAGGGGGAGAGAGAGAGTGGGAGAGGGAGAGAGGGGGAGAGAGGGGGAGATAGGGTGGAGAAATAGAGAGAGGGAGAAAGGGGGAGGGAGAGAGAGGGGAGAGCGGGTAGAAAGAGAGAGAGAAGGAGAGAGAGAAGGGGAGAAAGTGAGAGACACAAACACACACCCACACACAGACAAATTAGCACATATTGTGAGGTGGTGGTGTGGGGAGAGGGAGAGAGAGGGAGAGGGGGAGAGAGACACACAAACACACACACACAAACACACACCCACACACAGACAAATGATCACATATTACACACACAGTGAGAGAGAGAGGGGTGGTGTGGGAAAAGGGAGAGAGGGAGGGGGGGGGGGAAGCTGTGGTGTTTTTGGTGGCATGAGTACGTCACCATGGCAAACACACACACACACACACACACACACACAGAACATCACCTATTACAAACACACAGGCCATCACATAAGACAAGCAAGAAAATAAAACAATCTGATACTAAAGAGCATTTCTTTGGAGAATTAACTTTTTAAGGCGAGACACGGCAGGCAAAAACATCGTTTTTTCAGCAGTGGTCAATTTTGAGATTTTGAGCTAGTTCACTCCCTAAACATGTAATCTTTCATACTAGCATAAAGAAAATATCCTTATTATACATTAATGTGTATATTTATTCACATTTTGTCTGTTCGCGGCGTCAGCATTCTCCTATGGTTTCCTGGAAAGTTCATCCTGGAAAGTTCATCATTCTAACTTAACGTGCAGTACATCGGTTTTCTGATGCCTAACATGTTTGGTATGGTTGGAAAGCTAAGTTTCTCCCACAGAACGCTATGTACTCCAAATAAGGACATTTCCTTTCCAGCAGTAACCAATGATGTTAGCAAAAACGGGGCTTTAAAACTAAAGACGCAATTTCATTGGTTTCCGGTGGTTTCTGATAACGTGATTCGTTCAGACGCATCACGTGGTATGGCTTGATACTTCCTGGAATCTTTAAATGCGATTTTCTCAAAATGAGTTTTTTGTCATACTCCAAGGAAAAAATCTCCACTTCAGTTCAACCTATATATACCAAACTTTCCAGTCTTGTACCTAACTATATTATGAAGACATTTACAGAGGGATTTGTAAATATATTATTCCTAGCCTGACTTATATAACATTATATCCGCAAAAACATGGCGAAAATCGATGTTTTAAGGCTATTGACAGTCTTTTCTGATTTACAGGAAAACAAAAGTAGATAGCCATTAATCCCTCTGTAATTTTTTCCCATCTAATATGCCAACAAAAGGGAAAAGTAATTTTTAACCTGACTTCAACCCATGATCAGATTTTTTCTTTTAAACATTATGCAAATTCGCGCATATTTAATGAGATACTGCCTAATTTGCATATTCAAACATCAAAATACAAAAAACTTGTAATACATTTTTTTCTCATCTAAACATGAGTAATCAACTGAGAAAGTTTCATGGTGATACCTATTATTTAAGATTTTTACCCTATTCACCTGGGGTGTCTCGCCTTAACATGCACACAAACACACACACACACACACACACACACACACACACATACACTCACACACACACACACACAAGCACACACCAACAGGCCATTATATAAGACACACACACACACAAACACCCACATACACACACAAACACACACCCACACATGCATACGCACGTGCACGCGTAGATAAACACTCACCCACCCAGACACACACGCACACACGTACACATAAATACGCGCACGCACACGCATACGCACACGCACATGCACATGCACACGCACAAGCACATGCACACGCACATGCACACGCACACGCACATACGTAGATAAACACACAGACACACACACACACACACACACAGACACACACAAATTCACACACACACACCACACACCACATACATCAGTTCCGGTTCAGAGAAGGACAGGAAGAGCCTCTCAGCTCTCTCACAGTCTGCCTTACTTAACACAACTCTCTGCCTGGTGGGATCAGAAGGACACAAAAAGACTGACCTCTCTGCCTGGTGGGATCAGAAGGACACAGGAAGACTGAACTCTCTGCCTGTTGGTATCAGAAGGACGCAAGAGGACTGAACTCTCTGCCTGGTGGGATCAGAAGGACACAAGAAGACCGAACTTAACAGAATCACAGAACACAGAACACAGAACACAGAACTCAGAACTCAGAACTCAGAATGGAGACCTCAATGGTCATGAGTGAATTTCTGCTTCTGTTTTTCATCGCTGGTGCCGCCTCTGCCACTGATCCGGGTATCATGATTCGGGCCGAAGGAGAAAGTGCTGATTTTGTACAGAGTGTCTGGAGATGAAGATCTGCTTCTGGTCAACTGCTCACAGCCAAAGAGACCACAGGTAGGTGGCTATGATGTCACATGTGAGGATCAGGGTTTTCTTATGCTTAGCCTCACTACTGCCCACAGTGGAGACTACAGGACTGAATGCTGCAGAGGAGGAAACACCACAGAACACACCAGCTACCGTCTCACGGTCTGTAAGAAGGAAGGCGATGTTGAGTTAAACAGTGTAAGACATGGCGACAGTGTTGTGGTGTGCAGGCCGGATTCCACCCTGGGGCACGGGAGGAGCCTACAGCTGTACCGATACAATGAGAAGAAGATGGAGCTCGTTCTGGTCCTGGACACCAGCTCCTCCCTGGAGCCACTCGTGGAGGAGATGAGAGGCCGACTGCACGTTGATCTCAACAACTCTCAGGTCACACTCTCTGGGGTTATGGATGATGCCCTCAGTTTTCTGTGCACAACATGGAGAGGAGCCCAGTGTCAAAGTGTGACACGTAGTTGTGTGTGGGTATACCAAAACGTCTTCGCTCACGAAGAGGATAACCTGACTCTTCCTTGTGTTTCAAAAAGAGAGTCCCCCACCCAAGTGTACTGGATCACTCCTGATGGGGATGTCCGTCTCAGCAACACTCAGACTCATCAACAGGAAGTGATGTACATGCTAAATGGCAGCCAGACTGGGGACTACTCCCTCATCATTCCCTCTGGTTCTCACCAACCCTCTGGGGTATATCAGTGTAATGTGCCTGGCCTCATGAAAAAGTTTTACCTCTTTTTCTGCGACAAACTGTCCCACTTAGAGCTCATGTTTTCTCACGGTGGAAGTGTCCTTCTAGAAAATAATGCCACTGCACACAACTTTCGCCGTCTGGAGTAACGGTGGTACCGTCAGATAGCTCTACAACCCCAGGTTCTGATTCTAGACAGGAATGATGATACTGTGCTTCTGCCTGAGGATCTGAAGGGCAGAGTGACTGAATCCTCCCCTCATCACGCCCTGATCATATCCAATCTCGAAGCAGAGGACAGTGGGCTGTACACGTGGAGGGTCTTTGGTGAGGTTCAGGGGACATATCAAAGGGTTTGTTCTGAGGGAAGCATCCGTCTTCTGTACAGGGACCCCTTTGGGGTGGACTCTCCTTTCTACACCAACTGGTGCTGGATATATGAACAGCATTCAACTTGCTATAGACCAAACAGTCCTCAACTAGTGGGCAATAGACTGGTTTAGTCATCAATCAGAGTGGGTAAAATATACACAGTTAGTAAGCAGTCAGTGTGGGTGAAATATATACACAATTAACCATCAGTAAGTGTGGGTGAAATATATACACAGTAAAAGGCAACAGTTTGAAATAACAAAACCACTTACATGGTCATATTGAAAATATAAAATACAAAAGAATTTGGACTGTCCTGGTTCTAAACACATGGCATTTCATTCTGGTGGCACCGACATTTAGTAACATAATTATTTATGTTTGAACATAAATGATGTTTTGTATTGCTGTTTTTACATCGAGAAATGCGCTTACTTAAAAAAAAAAAGATTATTGAGGATGTAGCACCCCCAGCACTGCCCCCCCTCACCACACTCTGCCGCCTGTGCTAGCACGGCAATCCAGACTATTCTCAGTTGTAGTTCCACGTTGGTGGAACGACCTGCCTAGCACTACCAGAGCAGGGGCGTCCCTCTCTACCTTCAAGAAGCTTTTGAAGACCCAACTCTTCAGAGAGCACCTCCCTTCCTAACTGGCACCTTGGCTTAATTTGCACTGAAGCAGTGACAGTCCCGCACTTCTTTTTCTTTCTATGTCGTTTTCTATTTCTTGAAAAAAAAAGCAGTATTTATTGTTACACCAGGTTTTATTGCTCTTAGCTTGACTGTTCTCTCTCTTGTACGTCACTTTGGACAAAAGCGTCTGCTAAATGACTAAATGTAATTGTACTCAAAAGTACTGTGTTGGCTGTGGAATCCTTCAGGTTCCTGGGATCCACAATCTCCCGGACCTGAAGTGGATAACCAACATCAACACCATCATGAAGAAGGCCCAGCAGAGGATGTACTTCCAGTGCCAGCTTAGGAAGCTGATGCTGATCCTATTCTACACCGCAGTCATTGAATCTGTTCTTTGCACATCCATCACTGTCTGGTTTGGATCGGCCACCAAACTGGATAAGAACAGACTTCAACGGACTGTCAGGTCTGCAGAAAAGATCATTGGTGCCAACCTGCCCACCATCCAATACCTGTTCACCTCCAGAGTCAGAAAACGGGTTGGAAAAAAATCACTGCAGACCCCTCACACCTTTGACACAACCTATCCCAGCTTCTCCCCTCTGGTAGACGCTACAGATCTCTGTTCGCCAAAACCTCCCTCTCGCTGTATCTCTTCTGAACAGCTAACCCTCTGTGGCACTGTGAAATAAGCCAGGATCATTATATAACCAATGTACAATTACCCCCACAACCATTTTGTTATTTCACCCTTACTGTAGAACCGTCATACTCATTTATGGGCCATTCTACCGAATTCGTGTAATATGCAGTCCCTCAACAATAAAATCTATTTACAAAACAATTAGGTATTTAGGCATAGATATTAAATTAGAAAAGGTTATGGTCTATATAAACCCAATGCATTACATGAGATAGTGATGAGCTAAATATATACAAAATTATCATTTATAGGGTACTTTCTATTGGGAAGTAGCTGTCCCCAACCCTGACATCTAAATTTCAATGCCTTTAAATAACACTTTTCATTTTTATTTTATTTTTTTCAATGATTTAATTTCAAAGATCTTTATGATTGGGTTGAAACAGAACTTGGAATATTTAGATTTATTGTGGGTTTAATTTTTAAATCAATTTACTATACTCAAAAAATCATGTCCCTAGTTTTCATGTCACTACCGAAACACAAGAGTTTTAGTCCATTGGCTGAGCCTGTGTTTTAGCCACGACTCTGCATTTTTGACCATGCAGTGACACTGCATCTCTGTCCCTCATGGTTGAATGGTAAGTAGCTAAATCCCATAGTTTTTATATAAATGTGTTCCAAAGTCTGAAAATCGACGTGTAACCTTAAGAATTGTCACTACCGAAACGCATGTTTTCTTCAATTAAGTAAACCTTTTGGGGTTTCATGGAAAATCTTATGTTTGTATGTGTGTACACCTCTTCAAAGATGTGTTTGCAAGCCGTGTGCTTGCTAGAATTCTTTATTTATGCTTAAAGTTAGCTAGAATTGTCACTACCGAAACAGTCACTACCGAAACATATGGTAGTGACCAGATGATTTTGGTAGTGACAAAATGAAATGGCAAGTAGTTCAATCCCATAATTTTTAAATAAATGTGTTGTGTGGACTAAAGGGAGGCCCAGAGCACCTTTTGGATGATTTTGGGAGAGAAATGAACATCCATCCAACAGTGCAGTCACTACCGAAACAGTGCAGTCACTACCGAAACAGATAAATTGACCTTGAAAATTTGGTAAAAAATTCATTTCTATGGATTTCATTGTGAAAATCCTCAAGAAATATTTGTAAAAATACTCTTCAGAGAAGGGAAGGAAACACAATCTGAACAGGTCAATAATATAACTTTTTTACTATAGTAAATGTGATGTTTCGGTAGTGACAATTTTTGGAAGAGGAAAAACATTCCAACACATTCTGAAAACACAATATAAAACTTGACAGTTCTTTTACTAGATATGTGTACTTTAGATATGGTACAATATACATACGGACAAAGTTTTGGGAAAAAAACATACAAAAATTCTAAATACAGCCGCGGAAAAAATTAAGAGACCACTTCAAAATTATCAGTTTCTCTGGTTTTACTATTTATTTGTATGTGTTAAAGTAAAATGTACATTTTTGTTTAATTCTATAACCTACTGGCAACATTCCTACCAAATTTCAAATAAAAATATTGTCATTTAGATCATTTATTTGCAGAAAAATGACAATTGGTCAAAATAGCAAAAAAGATGCAGTGTCTTCAGATCTCGAATAATGCAAAGAAAACAAGCTCATATTCATTTTTAAACTACACAATACTAATGCTTTAACTCAGGAAGAGTTCAGAAATCAATATTTGGTGGAATAACCTTGATTTAAAATCACAACTTTCATGTGTCTTGGCATGCTCTCCACCAGTCTTTCACATTGCCGTTGAGTGACTTTATGCTACTCCTGGCACAAGAATTCAAGCAGCTCGGCTTCTTTTCATGGCTTGTGACCATCCATCTTCCTCTTGATCACATTTCAGAGTTTTTTTTATGGAATTCAGGTCTCGTAATTGGGCTGGCCATGACAGGGTCCTGATCTGGTGGTACTGCATCCACACCTTTACTGGCCTGGCTGTGTGGCATGGAGCATTGCCCTGCTGGAAAAAACACTTCTCAGAGTTGGGGAACATTGTCAGAGCAAAAGGAAGCAAGTTTTTCTTCCGGGACAACGTTGTACTTTGCCTGGCTGAGGTTTGTAAAAGACCATAAGGATTGAACCAAAGCGGACTGGAGGGTCTTCTAGTTCGTCTTCTCTGATGAGTCCAATTTTCAGCTTTGCCCAACACATGGTCGTCTGATGGTTAGACGGAGACCTGGAGAGGCCTACAAGCCACAGAGTCTTGCACCTACTGTGAAATTGGACTCATCAGAGAAGACGAACTTAGAAGAACCTCCAGTCCGCTTTTTTCAATCCTTATGGTCTTTTACAAACCTCAGCCAGGCAAAGTACAACGTTGTCCCGGAAGAAAAACTTGCTTCCTTTTGCTCTGACAATGTTCCCCAACTCTGAGAAGTGTTTTTTCCAGCAGGGCAATGCTCCATGCCACACAGCCAGGCCAGTAAAGGTGTGGATGGAGTACCACCAGATCAGGACCCTGTCATGGCCAGCCCAATTTCGAGACCTGAATCCCATAAAAAAAACCTCTGAAATGTGATCAAGAGGAAGATGGATGGTCACAAGCCATGAAAAGAAGCCGAGCTGCTTGAATTCTTGCGCCAGGAGTAGCATAAAGTCACCCAACGGCAATGTGAAAGACTGGTGGAGAGCATGCCAAGACACATGAAAGTTGTGATTTTAAATCAAGGTTATTCCACCAAATATTGATTTCTGAACTCTTCCTAAGTTAAAGCATTAGTATTGTGTATTGTAAAAATTAATATGAGCTTGTTTTCTTTGCATTATTCGAGATCTGAAGACACTGCATCTTTTTTGCTATTTTGACCAATTGTCATTTTTCTGCAAATAAATGATCTAAATGACAATATTTTTATTTGAAATTTGGTAGGAATGTTGCCAGTAGGTTATAGAATTAAACAAAAATGTACATTTTACTTTAACACATACCAATAAATAGTAAAACCAGAGAAACTGATAATTTTGAAGTGGTCTCTTAATTTTTTCCGCGGCTGTATATCCGACATGACTTTGCATCAATTCGGTAGAATGGCCCTTATATGTTCCTGCACTTCCTGGACTCTCCACTTTGCCATATTCCTCCTCGTATATACTTTAGACTTCTTGGACTGTTAGACCTATGCACTGTCGTATTGTATTGTGTGTATACAATACAATTATGTGTTGTATTGTTTTGCATTGTTGTATTGTTTTGTGACATACACTTTGTGTAATATGTGTAAGCACATTGACAGCTACGGCACCAAGAAAAAAATCCTTGTTTGTGCAAACTAACTTGGCCAATAAAACCTGATTCTGATTTATTTTTTATATATATCTGAATTGATACAAATTTATATCCAGCTTGTTTATTTCAGTGAAGTGAGATTAACCTTGATTTAGTCGTTTTCGTGACGTTTTGCATACTTACAAATTTTGATGGATTAGTTATTAAATCAAACAAACTTTTCATAAACATTTCCTAGGTCAAAGGGCGAAATGAGTTACGGGACTTTTATTTTGACAATGGTAAAACCGGAAATCTGAACATACCAGCATGTAGTAGGCGTGTCGTGTACAGCTATGTTTATAGTTGTGTACTGCCGCGCTACAGCACACAGACCTACTCTTGGGAAGACATCCGATGTTGTTTTGAGTGAAGAGTTCCTGGCGAAGAATAAACATGGTAAGATGCACTGCTTCTTGTATGATGTCTTGCTCTTTTAAGATTGTAGAAGCATACACTTTGACATTGTAGAAACCTTCAGATAATAAGTTCAACGGCTATTCTCTCTTTTAGTCGTTAGCAATAAGTAAGGTAGGCACCAGGTCATACAACGGGCGTATGGCTTTAGCGGTGGGGTAAACGATTCTCAACTTATTAGTTAGTTTTCCTGAAGAGCATGATTTCTTCTAGTTAAGTTTTTCTCTGTATTTGGGTTGTTGATTCATCTATAGCCCAACGAATGCAAATCGTAAACAGACCATATTAGGAAGGAAGTAAAGATTGATGTTATTTAATCCCTGCTCTGCTCAGAGGGGAAACTTTTAGGAAGGTAGGCAGTGGTGTAGTCCAGGGTATACGCAGGTATACGGAGTATTCCCACTTATTTTACAGTCAGCAATGCGTGTACCCACTTCTCAAAACAGGACGTTTATCCTGTGCTGTATGGGCTGCTTACAAAAATTAAGAGTAGGCTCTACCCACTTCTCCAGGGACCACTACACCACTGAAGGTAGGGGACCAACAGGTTGTGAAGATAAAGATGGTATCTTATTGATGTTATTTAGTTCTCAAAGGGGCAGTTTTACTTTATACTTTAAACTCCCGTGATTCTGAGGTAAACTTACCCCTATAGTCAGGGGTTAAATTGGGATTTTCTATGTGGGGGGGCTCTGATCCGGAGGGGCAAATTTCACAAATCTTTTGTGGATTATGCAGTAAATAAGTTGCCAAATTAAACAAAAAACACATCACCGTTAAAGTTGTATTAGTATTGATTGATTCACATCCATATGAATGGATGACATGACAAACAAGTGGTGGGAAATGGAAATTATTTGTTAGTAGGTTACTTTTCTCTAATCACATTTTTTTTATTTAAAAAAAATATTCACAGGGTCAATGCTAAAATACACTACTCACCCAAAAGCCCGATATCCCTAACTTTTTGTGAGTAGTGTATGTTTAAGGACCAATGCATAGCCAGGAGGGAGGTTCAGATGATGAGCAACCATCCACAAGCAGTGAAGCAAGCAGCCAACAACTCCAGCATTTTTTATATGTTGCTTAATATGTACTCTGTAGATTTTGAGTGTGTTTGATGAGGTCACATTAAGAGCTGATTCATAGATACAAATACGTTTGAAATTCATCCAGCTAGGAATGAGAAATGTGATTCGGAGATCGCATAGACTAATTGCTAAATCATTTAGAATTAGCAGCATTGTTCTTTTTAACTAGCGCTTGCGAGTTGACACAGCAGGCTATCCCTGCATGTCTAAGGTTAATAATCCTGCTTAATGAAAATGCAAGCCCATATTTAATGATATTAGCCTATTGGTGATGATCGACCTCTTTCAAAATACCGTGCCCCTTTAATTGTGTTTCTCTTACCTCGCCATTCACCTGTCTACTTCGATATGTCTGATGATGACCGATTGACGTTGTGTGTCTGATCGCGGAGGAGGAGCTGCTGCGCAAGTTTCGTGCGCGATATGCCTACTTCTCAAACTTGCTCCAGATGTCTAGGCCAGCCTTTCCCTACCATTATTTAGATTTGTGTTTTAAAACAACATAGATTTGGCAATGCAATAGCAATGGAAAAGTTGTAAATGAGTAGGACAACATTGCTCGTGAATGGACTAGGCAGACTGCCAAAATCGGCTGGAGCTGCTGAGCAGATCTGCTTTGCAGAACTCCAGACCAGGCAGCTTATGTGCCGGGGCTCCGCCCCGGACAGCCCCGGCCCAATTTAACCACTGCCTATAGTACAGTGTTATGCAGGTGTGATCAGCAATATTGGTGGTTGTGGGGTGGGGGGTGGGTGGGTGTAGGAGGCTTTTTCACACCCTTCCCAAGGAATTTAAATGCCAGTCATGGCTGATGTTAATCTTCAAAAGCATCAATTCAGAGTTGTTCATTTGCTGTGCACATTTCACTATGGGTTTCTAAAACCTTGCTACCAAATCCAGCAGGCTTTGCTCAGTACACTGAAGGGTGAGGCAGTTCCAACTTCAGTGGCTCCAACAAATATTGAAGTTTTAATAGACTTTCATAAACTCATGGGAATCCCTGCCCCCATAAGAATGCATCACATTCACATGAAGTAAACTGGCGCCAAAGCCTTCACACATTTACTTGCCACGTTCATTACCATTCAAATGGCCAGATCTGTCCTGTCTTTGGACCTTTCACACCTACAACATCCCTCCTTTTCTCTTTCCATTTTTTGTTATGGGCACTGTGATGTGGTAGTTACAGAGTAGTGATTAGTGACACCCATACATTTGCTATTTACTATTTTTTTTAGAGGATGTTGGCTATGTTGGTTTCCAAATGACTATTCAAACTATTTTGAACATTATATTCAATACCATCCAAAATAAGGACCCTCAGTTGTCCTGCTTAAAGAGGCAAGGGTGCACCCTGCATTGGAAGACGTCATATCTCATGTTCTCTATATCACATCCATCCGTCTCTCTCTCTCTCTCTCTCTCTCTCTCTCTCTCTCTCTCTCATCTCAACATGGACAATATGTCCTAATCATCCCTCCTTTTCTCTCTCCATCACAGTGTGTTGTGTGTGTGAGCTTCAGGTCTGCAATATAAACAACACCCTACCATCAGACCAGCATTCTATAGAGTCCTTTGCTAAATCATGCAACTGTCTCTTACTGGGGTTTTTGCATGCAATCCTTCTAAACACGATGCTATTTCAGTAGCTAGGCATTGATGGTATTTAATTTACTACCATATATTGGAAGACTCAGTCATGGATTTGTCAGTCATGTTTCAGGTTTATTCTTAAACAATGGCGGCCACACATTGTTGAGACAGAGGCTGAAGTCACACACTCCCTCACAGTGCTTCACCCTTAGCTTATCTATCTATCTCTAGTGAGAAAGGCTCTTATATACATAATGTTTAAGGGGTGTTACCATGTATTCAAAATAGGCCATGGCTGCAGACACCTTTGTCTTAACCTGGGGGGAAGGGAGTTCTCACCTACATCCCCAGGTATGAACAAAGAGCCCTCACCAAGAAATGTTTAAATGCCAATAAAAGTCATATATTTATACTAGGTATAAATAAGATGGAATTATTGACTATGGCATATCATTATAAACTATGAATAATAAATAACCGGTCCCTTCAGCATGCTGTTTAATTGTATCAACCTTTAGACGGCTGGAGTCTGCTAGCTACATTTACTTTTTCATGTCATTGGGTAATACTAAATGAATTAGAGGTGTAGGCTACTAATCTGGAAGGATATGTCAGACTTACACGTACTAACTCTTTGCTCTTCTGGTTGGACCCTAAATGAATTACAAACACACTATCTCATTGCACTTCTGCATTACACACACTAACTCCCTTTCTGACTCTAACTGAATCACACACACTAACTCCCTTTCTGACTCTAACTGAATTACACACACTAACTCCCTTTCTGACTCTAACTGAATCACACACACTAACTCCCTTTCTGACTCTAACTGAATTACACACACTAACTCCCTTTCTGACTCTAACTGAATCACACACACTAACTCCCTTTCTGACTCTAACTGAATTACACACACTAACTCCCTTTCTGACTCTAACTGAATCACACACACTAACTCCCTTTCTGACTCTAACTGAATTACACACACTAACTCCCTTTCTGACTCTAACTGAATTACACACACCAACTCTGTGCCCTTCTGACTCTAACTGAATTACAAACACACTATCCCATTGCCCTTCTGAATCACACACACTAACTCTTTGCCCGTCTGACTCTAACTGAATTACACACACTAACTCTGTGCCCTTCTGACTCTAACTGAATCACACACACTAACTCTTTGCCCGTCTGACTCTAACTGAATTACACACACTAACTCTTTGCCCGTCTGACTCTAACTGAATTACACACACTAACTCTGTGCCCTTCTGACTCTAACTGAATTACACACACTAACTCTTTGCCCTTCTGACTCTAACTGAATCACACACACTAACTCTTTGCCCTTCTGACTCTAACTGAATTACACACACTAACTCTTTGCCCGTCTGACTCTAACTGAATCACACACACTAACTATTTGCCCTTCTGACTCTAACTGAATTACACACACTAACTCTTTGCCCGTCTGACTCTAACTGAATTACACACACTAACTCTTTGCCCGTCTGACTCTAACTGAATTACACACACTAACTCTTTGCCCGTCTGACTCTAACTGAATTACACACACTAACTCTTTGCCCGTCTGACTCTAACTGAATTACACACACTAACTCTTTGCCCGTCTGACTCTAACTGAATTACACACACTAACTCTTTGCCCGTCTGACTCTAACTGAATTACACACACTAACTCTTTGCCCGTCTGACTCTAACTGAATTACACACACTAACTCTTTGCCCGTCTGACTCTAACTGAATTACACACACTAACTCTTTGCCCGTCTGACTCTAACTGAATTACACACACTAACTCTTTGCCCGTCTGACTCTAACTGAATCACACACAGTAACTCTTTGCCCTTCTGAATCACACACACTAACTATTTGCCCTTCTGACTCTAACTGAATCACACACAGTAACTCTTTGCCCTTCTGACTCTAACTGAATTACACACAGTAACTCTTTGCCCTTCTGAATCACACACACTAACTCTTTGCCCTTCTGACTCTAACTGAATTACACACACTAACTCTTTGCCCGTCTGACTCTAACTGAATCACACACAGTAACTCTTTGCCCTTCTGAATCACACGCACTAACTATTTGCCCTTCTGACTCTAACTGAATTACACACAGTAACTCTTTGCCCTTCTGAATCACACACACTAACTCTTTGCCCGTCTGACTCTAACTGAATTACACACACTAACTCTTTGCCCTTCTGACTCTAACTGAATTACACACACTAACTCTTTGCCCGTCTGACTCTAACTGAATTACACACACTAACTCTTTGCCCGTCTGACTCTAACTGAATTACACACACTAACTCTTTGCCCGTCTGACTCTAACTGAATTACACACACTAACTCTTTGCCCGTCTGACTCTAACTGAATTACACACACTAACTCTTTGCCCGTCTGACTCTAACTGAATTACACACACTAACTCTTTGCCCGTCTGACTCTAACTGAATTACACACACTAACTCTTTGCCCGTCTGACTCTAACTGAATTACACACACTAACTCTTTGCCCGTCTGACTCTAACTGAATTACACACACTAACTCTTTGCCCGTCTGACTCTAACTGAATCACACACAGTAACTCTTTGCCCTTCTGAATCACACACACTAACTATTTGCCCTTCTGACTAACTGAATCACACACAGTAACTCTGTGCCCTTCTGACTCTAACTGAATTACACACAGTAACTCTTTGCCCTTCTGAATCACACACACTAACTATTTGCCCTTCTGACTCTAACTGAATCACACACACTAACTCTGTGCCCTTCCTGTTGGACACTAGCTGCATTCTATTGGCTCTGTACCTACTAAGCCCAAAGGCAGAGAAGTTGAACGTAAAGTATTCTTTAATAAACAGATGGCATTTACATGAATCAGGATCAAGTTAAGATTAATAAAGATCTATTAAAACAAGCTGGGTAGTTATGAGTGCATGACCAGCGGTCTATAGAGAAAATTCAGGTGATTAATATGATTTGGTTTATCATGGTGACATTGAACACAGAGATGAAGTTTCCTGCAGTCCAGGCTAAAACAAATTGCTTTTAGTCACACACTTAAACACACACACACACACACACACATACACAAACATAGAAATATTTAAATGTATGTGTATCTATATCTGTATCTATACCCCCCCCCCCCCCCCCCACAAACACACACATACACACACACACACACTGTGTTTCCTGTGCTCATTATTCTCTTCTGCTCTTGTGCAGGAACCGGACGGACCCAGACTGGTTCCGCTGTCCGTTAAAATGGAAGAGTCCACACCTGTGTCTGTTCTCCTCTTCGTTAAAACAGAACCGAGTTTGATGCCGTCACTCGCCGCAGTGTGTGACAATGGGAGCCAAACAAACCAGCAGGTGGAATGCAGCAAGACAGATGATATGCATGGAGAGGTCAAACAAGAACCACCGTGTGTTGAGGTGAAACCAGAATCACCATGGATTGATGGGGAACTTCAGGATCAGGGTAGTCTCAAACTTCACCAGCGCATTCACACAAGAGAGAAGCCGTTCCACTGTACCCAATGTGGGAAGACTTTCAATCAAAAGGGAGGTCTTACACGACACCAGCGTGTTCACACAGGAGAGAAGCCGTACCACTGCATTCAGTGTGGCATGAGTTTCACTCAAAAGGATAGTCTCAAACTACACCAGCGCCTTCACACAGGAGAGAGGCCGTACCACTGCACTGAGTGTGGCATGAGTTTTGCTCGAGGGAGTGATCTCAAACTACACCAGCGTATTCACACAGGGGAGCAGCCCTTTAACTGCACTCAGTGTGGGAAGGATTTTGATTATGTGGGAGGTCTTGAAAAACATCAGCGTATTCACACAGGAGAGAAGCCGTACCACTGCACTCAGTGTGGCAAGACTTTCAATCAAAAGGGAGATCTTACACGACACATGCGCATTCACACTGGAGAGAGGCCGTACTACTGCACTCAGTGTGGGAAAGATTTTATTCATGGGGGAGATCTTAAAAAACATCTGCGTATTCACACAGGAGAGAAGCCGTACCACTGCACTCAGTGTGGCAAGACTTTTAATCAAGAAGGACATCTAAAGAAACACATGCACATCCACACAGGAGAGAAGCCGTACCACTGCACTCAGTGTGACATGAGTTTCTCTCGAGGGGATAGTCTCAAACTACACCTGCGCATTCACACAGGAAAGAGGCCGTTCCACTGCACTGAGTGTGGTGAGACTTTCACTCGAGGAGATCAGCTCAGACTACACCAGCGCAGTCACACAGGGGAGAAGCCGTACCACTGCACGCAATGTGGCAAAAGTTGCAGTCACTCTAGTGATTTGAAGAAACATGTATGCTCTCACAAGAAAAATAATTCAGTAACAGATTAAGACAACATGGACTGAATTCGTATATTAGAAAACAGATATGTGGAAGAGTATTTGGATTATAGGGTTGGGTAATTTGTGTGTCAAAACAAGAAAAGAACTTCAGTAACAGATTACGACAACATGGACTAGATTCGTATTCGAAAACAGATATGTTGAAGAGTATCTGCATGTATTTTCAGTGGATCATAGGGTTGGGTGATTTTTGTGTGATCCATTTTATAGTTTTATACTGAAATCTCCATACTTTGGCCCTCCCTCTGAAGTTTTCACTCCTCACCACCAGGGCTCAGTCACAGGCATTAGTCTGCATTCTCAAAGAGTGGTGAAGAATGCACTCATCTGCCCTCATCTCCTCAACTAGTGTGGAGATTTGGGTTTTAAAAGACTGTAGGATGATGACTGAGGATAGAATGCACAGTATACATAATATTAACACACACACACAAAAACACACACACACACACACACACACACACACACACACACTTAGCACCTAATGACCTGATCTGATCTGTAGAGTAGCTGTATTAAGTGCTGACTAATACATTGTTATGATCATCAGTGTATGATCATCTGTACTATTGTTGGGTGATTTTGTAAAATTGTTATTTGTGCTGTTTTTAGCATCTGTACTATTGTTGGGTCATTTTGTAAAATTGTTATTTGTGCTGTTTTTAGCATCTGTACTATTGTGCTGTTGCTGTTGAGACTGTGACACAGCAGTGAACCATTTTAAACCAGAGTCAGACCCTGAGGAGGAACAGGCTTCAAAACAATGTTTCCAAAAGGTTAGTATACTTTGTCTCTTTTTGGATGTCTAAACATTGGTTAAGGTCATACGGTCTAGCTGGCTGTGTCAAGGACAACCCAGTGCTAGTGACTACTTATAGCCAATCTTATCTCTATGCCCTTTTACCTACCCTTGTCTGTGTATAAATGCCCATGCCAGTCTGCCTTTCTGTATCAGTGTTTGATTGCTTGTGCTTGAGGTTATAAATTACATAGAAGCCACAACACACCTGACTGCGTGTCATCGCTACATTGGTGTCAGTCAGTGACACACACACACACACACACACACACACACACATATAGATTACAAGTTGATTATTACAGTACTTCACATCATACCACCCTGGGCTCCTCCGCTTCTGTGACACACAGTTGGAGGATATTAATTAATGTATTTTTTCGGATGTACAGGGATAGGCCTACTACTTTGGTGGAGGATATTTATTCATGTATTTGTTTGGATGAACAGGGATAGGCCTACTGCTTTGGTGGAGGATATGTATTAATGTATTTGTTTGGATGTACAGGGATAGGCCGACTGCTTTGGTGGAGGCAGTATAAATATGAGTGATTAAATGTCATCTTGCAATCTACCATTTTTGTTTTGTACTGGTTTTATTCATTCGATTATCTTCAGGGCCAAGGACATGAAATAAAAGTCCTGAAATAGAATCAAAAGGCACATAAATGGAGGCAGAAGAAATAGACTGAATGAATGTACAGGGATAGGCCTATTTTGGAGGCAGTAGAAATAGTGTCTGTCCCAAAAGCTTACCTTGTGAGCAGCCATGGTCTACTGAATTAATATAAATATGGGTAGATAAATGTCATGTTTGCATTCAAGTGTTTTCAGGGAAATGTAGACAAATGGATGAAAAGGCCTGAAATAGAATCATATTCTCTTATAACACATCGGTTATAAGAGATCAATTACTGATAGAGGATGGAATTCATGTGATATTTTGATATCTAATGTTTTAAGATGGCATTTAAAGATTTTGAACAGTACTTAAGAAACAAAGACAATAGATAATGTTATTCATCTGATCAATTAGAACTGTAAACAGAATAGTTTAATTTAATTCAAGATCTGGATGCCATGGTTTTTTACTGAATGTATGTCCTGTTACTGAAATGAGTCCAAGAATCCACTAGTAGTAGGCCAGTGCAGGCTGATTATTATTTTAAGTTGGAACCCCTGTGAATGGAAGGTCTCTCAGCAGAGAGAGGCAAACAAAGGATCTACTCATGGTAAAACCAAAGAAGCCACTAGTATTGTAACTTATTGTGATGATTATTTGTTGTTGGAAGTTCTGCTATAGTCATTGATGGTTGATGATGGTAGGATGAATTGTTTGATTTGTGTAATAATAACAACCAAGCAGCACACAGCATACAGGCAAAATGCACATCAGTTTGCTGCATGCATATGAGTTTGGCTTTTTGTTTGAGTGTATTTTGTTGTTGAAGTGCTTTCTTAAAAACACCAATACTGCATACGGTTTGCCTTCAACAGTCTCTCATACATTAGCGGGGATAGGTACTTGGTACTGAAATAGATTGAAATTTATTTGCATTTTTGTATAACTTGTGCCTTTTGTGTTTTAAAGGTTTTCAACCTAATGAACCTACCAGACCAAACAATAAGGAAAAATAAAGATCGATCTCTGAGTTGGAAAGAGTTGTCCTGTGCGTCCTTTGGGGTACCAGGCCATTTCAAGTTGGGCCAGAGTTAAGGAAAAACTTAAGAACTTGAGACACACACGCTATTTCACTCACTCACACACACACACTCTTCCACTCACTCAGACATACACCCTCTCTCTCTCTCACACACACACATGCACATGCACATGCACACACACTTTGTTCACTCACTCAGACCCCCCCCCCCTCTCTCTCTCTCACACACACTCTTTCTCTTACACACACAAACACTCTTTCTTTTACACACACAAACACTCTTTCACTCACTCAGACACAGACCCTCTCTCTCTCTCACACACACACACACACCCACACACTCTCTCTTCTCTCTCTCTCTCTCTCTCACACACACACTCACACATGCATAAAGTAGAATAGTCTAGGTGAATTGACGGAGGCCTGTCATTGTCCACACACACACACACACACACACACTCACACATACCCACACACTGGCATTGTCTTCACTATAGCATGTTATAATGTATAACATAATATGTAATGTATAATGTAATTTCAAACTAAACATGGCAGGAAACCGGAGGAACATTGATATTTTCATCTGCAGACAGACTTTCTGAAATATCAATGAAGATTTGGGTTTCTAGTTGACCTGTAAACAGGTTTTAGAAACTCTTCTGGCTCCACCCAGCCCTGCAGTCCTCAAACCAGGAAGGGTTTATTCAACGCCACCATTTTTTAAGTCATGTAACTCTTAAGGTATGGTTTCCCCTTGTCTAAGGCAATGATTTAAGCGTGTTGCATAGAATCCCTGAGATTCTTAGAGCTTGCTGTAATGAAATTCTACCGTAACTATAGCCCTGCAGTCAACAAATGGAATTCTACTGTAACTATATCCCCGCAGTCAACAAATGGAATTCTACTGTAACTATAGCCCCACAGTCAACAAACTAAATTCTACTGTAAATATAGCCCCCTTCCTAAATTAATTTATTTCAATGAACGCCATTGAAACTTTGCCATGCACTGATACCTACAAATGTGATTAAGGCCTTACTATCTATATATTTTCCAAATGTGCATATTATGAAGAACTCCGTTTTCCGTTCGTGTAAACAAACTTTCCAGGTTGTTTTGTATGTTTGGTGCACCTTTGGTAGCACATACAGTTTGTAATTTTTTTTTTTTTTTTTAATTTCATAATTAAAAGCTGCTTCGTAAATGAAGACTTTTATTTTGAAATAGCGTATAGCGGACATATGGTAATTTTCGTCATTGTTGCTGGCCACACGCCGCGGCTGCACGCAGCTTATCATCGTGTTTTCACCTGAAAGTGAAGCTGTCAAATATTTCAAGCTAGTTTGAAGTCTAAAAGCTGTATTGTTCTCTGTGACACCCCAACGTAAAGAGAGAGAGAGAGAGGTCCGACGTGAGGGTACTCCTCTAAAAAAGTTTTACGAAATTTTCACTCAGGTAAGTTGTATACAAAACACATCTAAACAGTTATGTGGTAACTGCTAGCAGCGCATACATGGCGTACACAGCTAACTTTGCCCAACTGGCAAGCTGCATAAAATAAAATAAACAAAAACGGTCTTTTTTATTTAATTTTTTTTTTCTCTGGCAAACCAGCCAACGAAATGCTAGAGTTGTCATCCTTACTGAATTATACCGTCATTATGCCTCGCCCTAGTCGCGTCAAAAGAAGAAATTTAAACTGAGGGGATTCAGATGAGCGGTAACCGTTAAAACAAGATTACAATTTCAGCGCCAAGAGAAGAGAGGACTGCGCGACCGTGTAGTCTGCCTAAGGGGCCGATCACACAGGACGCGACTTTTAAAAGCGCGTCGCTAGCAAAACCATTGTTTTCCTATGGTACGGCGCGCCTTTCATGTGCGCCTTTTAAACGCCGCGCCTCGCGCCTTTCTGGCGGTTTAAAGGCGCGCCTAAAAGTTAAAATATTCTCAACTTTAAGCGCAAGGCGCGGAGGCGCACATTTTAGCAGTTTATAACTATGAGGAATTGTACAACTCCAGATGTAAGAATTATTCGAATTCTATACGGCGGACACATGCGTGGACCTGCGTGAGCAACCAATTGGCCGTCTCTACACTATGCCTTTTATAAATGCCTTTAAAACAAATAGGCTAGCATGCTAGCTAACTGTAGGCACCACTCCACAGGCGCATAGGCGCTTTTCCCCAGGAGCATCTTGCCAACGCGCTTTCGATGCGACTGCGCTTATAAAAGTCGCGTCCTGTGTGATCGGCCCTTCAGTGTGCCAACAATTCGACGACATCAATGGGATTAACCGAATCGACCGAAGAGAAAGAAGCTGAAAGACGAAACGTGCATCTTCTGTGTAAACCTGGTCTAAACTCAACGCAAACGATGAACAACGGCCACATTGAAACACAGCAGGTGAAGTTAGAGGTCTCATTTGACTCTTACGATGGTGAGTAGCTGCATTTTGATACAAGTTGAAGCTAACAAGACACTCACTCTACTACAGACTGCCATCATGGTCCGGCACCTGTTGTTCTACGTGACTTTATTAGGCTAATTTTAAAGCTTGTTGTGTATGTGTAGCCACATTGGCTTTCATGAAAGGTGAATAAGGTGTTGGGCAACGAACTAACTAACTTACATTCCGCACCTTAGTGTTTTGCTTTTGTACCTTCATACCATGCAGTTATTTTCAGTTTACTTAAGCTATACAAATGTTAACGGGAAATTCTCTCCAAAATGTCGACATCACCATGACTACAGTGAAAGAAGAGCCATGTGACTGGTTTGGTCAGGAGGGTCTGGACGCATGTGGAGAAATGGAAGAGAAACCCAATGTTGATCATCTGTGCCAAAGTGGAATGAACTCAACAGATGGGAAGGTCTCCGATAGCAACAAAGCACACCCTGCAACACAGGGGGTAAGGGTCAAGGAAGAGGAAGAGGTCGTCATGGTGAAGGAAGAAGAGCTCGTCATGGTGAAGGAGGAAGTGGTCGTCATGATGAAGGAGGAAGAGCTCGTCATGGTGAAGGAGGAAGATATCGTCAACAGTGAGTCATTACATTAAAACAAATATCATTCATATTATAATATAGAATGCCCATACCAACAATCACTCTGTTTCTCTCTCTCTCTCTCTCTCTCTCTCTCTCTCTCTCTCTCTCTCTCTTGTGCTCTTTCTCTCTCTCTCCAATTTTCTCTTGTGCTCTCTCTCTCTTAACATACATTTGTTTATTTTTAAAGTCTTACCTTCTCCTTCATAGTGAAGGTCTAACTTAATGAGCCAAGAAGTGTTAATAATTCTAAACACAGGTGGTCTAAAATATGCATTCTAGTTATATTTTCTGTACTGTTATTGTATTTTGTACTTTAGAGTAACTGTACTACATTTGATCATGTTTTGATTATCATATGGTTGTGTTGTCTACTACTATATTAGGTTCGCATGTTGGGTCTCTTAAACTTTTATCTTTTACATTTATATATTTTAATATTTTATATTTTTGAACCAAAATACAAATTCTTCCTACCTTCACTACCTACTCCAATCAGCCCACATCATAAAACGTGTACGGTTATGAACTCTGAACATTCCAACACTTGTACAATAATGTACATTATTCTGATTTTAAATCAGATTTTCCTGTTTTGAATTGAAACATTTGATATTTAGGAAAACATTTTACATTATAAAATGTGTCTTCATGTGAGTCAGTATATCTTTGCATTAAATCCTTTTTGAACATAAAATAATTAAAAATGTTGGTGCAGTGACAAAGCTGAAGATGGTTATAATAAAATAAATACAATTATTTAAATGATTAATTACATATAAAGCTTAATTAGTAATCAGATGTGTACAAAAATAAGTTTGTTCAATTCTAAATTAATTCAAAATTGAGAGAACTTCTTTATTATATTCCATATTCCATATGGTTTTCCAAATTAAGAAGTGTTTATAATATTAAACGTATAAAATAAAGTATGAGAAAGTATAATTCATATTCCCTGAAATTAATTTGCGTTGTCAACAATTATGTTCTCAGATTGTCTGTGATGGTTTCTGATTGTTTGTTATGATTTCAGATTGTCTGTTATGTTCTCAGATGGTCTGTAATGTTCTCAGATTGTCTGTTATGTTTTCAGATTGCTTGTTATGTTTTCAGATTATCATGTTCTCTGATTGTCTGTTATGTTTTGTTAGTCACAGGTCCGCTGAATCTGGCCCAGGAGACCCCAATCGAAGACGACAGCATCGATGGCTCTCAGACATATGCAGAGATCCTTCATTTTCTGAAGACCGGCAAACACCATCCCGCCATCTCTGGACCCGGACGGAACGAAAGAAGGCGCTCAATCCTCAGGGCAGCAAAGAACATCACTTTTCAAGACGATCGGCTCTATATCCTGACGGGAGGCCGACGACGCTGGATCATCATGAGCAGGAAGGAGAGGGATCGATTCCTAGCAGAGTGCCACCAAAACCCTGCAACGGGCGGCCATTTTGGCTCCGAGATAACAACACAGAAGGCAGAGGCTTATTACTTCTGGGATCACTTGAGGCAAGACACACAGAGGTGGGTCGAAGAATGCCCCCAATGTAATTGCCATGGCGACAGCAAAACACAAACACACCGCCGTTCCAACCAGTCAAGGTTTCCCGACCTTGGAGAATTTTAGGGGTTGAGTCGATGGGGCCACTTCCTGCCACGGTGAAGGGCTGTACCTTCCTCCTCACAATGATGGACCCTTTCACAAAGTACGTCATCGCAAAGCCCCTGTTCACCAACACCGAAGCGGAGGTGTCAGAGAAGATCGTAAACGCTCTGTTTGAACATGGACAGGTAGAACACGTCATCATAAGTCACAGACAGGATTTCGTCAACCGGATGAATGAGGACTTTTTCTCCCGCTTCGGAGTTAAGTACCCCATTGTGTTAGCCGCGACCCATCAACAGACCAGTCAGTTGGTGAAGACCGTGTTAGCCAAGTACTGCCACGAGAATCCGGACCTTTGGGACGTCTACCTGCAGACCATTGTTTCCGCTATTAACTTCACAGAAGAGAGGTCGACGAAGGTCAGCCCATACTACGCCATGTTTGGCCGGCGCCCGCGCCATCCCGGTAACCTGGGTGACGGGGCAGATGGTGAGGGGGAGGGGACGGTGGAGGACTTGACGGACCCCCTGGAACAACAAGCTGCAGACATTGCTGTTCTCTACGGCAAAGTGAGGACCTAGTTATGACTTTCTAAAACTGATATAGGCTAGTTGCTCATTAAGACTGTATTTATCACAGTATTAGTAAGTCATTATCTTCTTAAACAGATATTGGTGAGGCTAGCTATCATTGAGACTTTAGTGACACAGTATTAATAATGCATTCTCCTCTTAAACAGATATTCAGAGCTTTCAGCAAGCATGTGAGTATAACAAAACCCCATTTCATTGTGTCGGTTAGTTTTAAATGCCTGTTTTAGAAAGTGCTTACTCGGTCTGTTCAGTTTTAAAATGCAGTTTTAGAAAGTGCTTACTCTTATCTGTTCAGTTTTAAAATGCTGTGTCATTACGTGTTTTAAAATGCTGTGTCCTTCCGTGTTTTAAATGCTGTGTCATTGCACGTTTTAAAATGCTGCGTCATTACACGTTTTAAAATGCTCTGTCATTATGTGTACAGATTTTCTAAATCATCACATTGGCCCAGAAGAGGCTAAAGGAACAGGACCAGAAGCTGCTGAGAAGAACCAGTTCTGATGCAGAGATCTTAGAACTTGAGCTTAGTACACCATGACTGCATTTAGAGTGTGGCAGAGAACACCACTACAGCGAGACTGAAATCACCATGACAGCAACCGCCTCTACCCATCCTCTCCTCTCCTCTCCTCTCTTCTCTTCTCCTGTCCTGTACTTTCTTCTCTCCTCTATTCCTCTCCTCTCTCCCTCTACCCATCCTCTCTTCTCTCCCTCTACCCATCCTCTCCTCTATTCCACTCCTCTCCTCTGTTCCTCTCCCCTGTATCTAGTTACTAAGTAGGTGCCAGAGACCTTCATCCTGCCACACAAACATGTGTACAAGCATTTTGTAAATCACAACATCTTCTATAAATAAAATGTTATTGTTTATTATTATTATTATTATTATTATTATTAGTATTTATTATTATTATTATAATTATTATGCCCTTCTTTGAGTTCTCAGTGTTGTGATGAAAAGTTAGGATGGGCCACAGGGGATTTTCAGATTTCCAAGTTTGGGAATGGCTACCAGGAATTCTCCTGAACAAGGCTGTATAGGGTCATGATTGTGCCACCCCCGTGCCATAACAGCGTTTAGGATTAAGCAGTTTCGCGCTGTTTTACGCGTCAGGACTTTTAGTTTGGTACACTGACTCCTACTTAGGCTTTCTTCCTGCGCTTATTGGTGCTCATCGCTGCGGAAAGGCAGTCAGTCGTAGCTTCAAACAACACGTTAGTTCATCAAAGAAAGGCACATGTGTAGTAAAAATCGTATTATAGCGTTTTATTGTGGATTACCCGTAGCAAATATTGAAATTGCTATAGCCCGAAAGGAACAAAAGACATATGTAAAAGGTCTGAAAGCAAACATTATGAGACTATGACCCCGACTCCGAAGACATACATACGTTTATGTGGAGCGCACTTTACACATAAGGTAAGTCAAGTTATGATAACAAACTTATCTGGCATGTTTTGGTCTGTGTGTAAAGTTTTAGATGGTGCTCATAAGCTGTGATAAAGTTGACGATGCATGGTGGTTAGCAAAACCTCTGCTCAGGACTCTGTTATGGAAGTTAACGTTCAGTCATCATCCTAGATTCAACATGCATTCTAGCAAACACACAGGGTTTATCAGCCTTTTGCCTACTGCGACTCCTCTCAAGACCTGGGCTCCAGTTCGCCTTCATCGAAGTCCTTTGCTAAAACCTCGCCATATTCAACGCACTGGTTATTCGTCTGACGCAAGGATTCCACATGTAATGTAGTTCGTGTCGATTGTCGCCAAGTCGTCTACATTTCGCTGCGTTTGAAGTGGGAGAAGTTTCCGGTGTTGTACCCGATTCAGCACTCTCCGCGGCAGATGCACCACCTCGCGGGAGCGCGCACCACTCGCTTGATCGGAAGTGAAAGCAATTCGCCTGAACAAACGCAGTGAAAAATACGAGAGATACTGAGACAACGAAATGCAATTTAGTATCTAACAGGAAGTGCAAATAAGCAGAAAGTGCAGAATATGTGCATATGAATGGCAGTGGTATATACATAATGAGATTGTATGTAATAAAATGCAGTAGGCCTATGTGCAATGTGAGCAGTAAGGTTGTAAACTATGTAAATACTATAAATAAGTTATATACAGTATGGATAGATATGTACAGTAACATGGAGTAGTAAAATATGTCAAAGACTATAGACATGAGGAATGAATGAAGAATAAGGAAACTGAAAAGCATTTGATGCTCGGATCAACATAATTCTTTTAAGGGGGGGGGGGGGGGTCATATCACGACAGGCCAATTTCAATTGTATTTCAATTTCAATACAATATAAAACTTGACTGTTCTTTTACTAGATATGTTTACTTTAGATATGGTACAATATACATACGGACAAAGTTTTGGGAATAAACCATAAAAACATTCTAAATATATCCGACATGACTTTGCATCAATTCGGTAGAATGGCCCATATAGCAATGATATTTTTTGTGAATAGCTCGAAGGAAGCATGCAGGTCTGCACTCCTGTCCTGAAATGCCCCTGCCAACCCCTCAATTTTGCACAGGTGCAGAGTTTGATATCCCGAACTGCTCCACAAGTTAAATTTACAGAAAAGCGACGGTTTTCTCCATCATCACAAAGACTGGTGATACACAATGTTTGTATTGCCCAACCAGGTGCTATTGGAACGATCAGGGGTTGTGTTTGCCTGGGATTTGTCTTACAGTTTTATAAAGATAGAATGACATTAGTAGGTTGGGCAGGTTTAGATATTAAAATGGCATGAGTGATAAAAAGAGAAATCATTGTTTTCTTTTGCATCCCTTTATGTACTGTATGTGTTTTGTTCTTCAGGTGTCCCTTGGAATACTGTTTCTTGTGGTCATGATTAGGGCACAGTTCCTGTTACCACCTGAATGCTTCTGCAGTTAAAAAGCACCTTTCGTTTTCACATTCTCCTTAAAAATTTGCACAACATAAACTCCTCAAAAAAAGTTCGGAAACATTTTTTCAGTCGATTATCCCTCCCCTTTAATAATACCAATTGGTATTGTATTGTATATCGTTGGAAAGCCTGATTAGTCACCTTTACAACGAGGTACAACTTGTAAGGATCGTGCATTCGTGGAATGAGCAACACAGCTAACCGTGTGGGTAGCGGCCCACATTTTTTTGCCAAAATCCTAAAAAAAAGTTTGGAAACGTTTATTCAGTCGATTTTCCCTCCCCTTTAATAATACCAATTGATATTGTATTGTGTATCGTTGGAAAGCCTGATTAGTCACCTTTACAACGAGGTACAACTTGTAAGGATCTTGTAATCGTGGAACGAGCAACACAACTAACCGTGTGGGTAGTGGCCCAAAGAAATGTGCCAAAACCCCCTGCAATATTCTTCTGTTGGTATTCACTCTTGTTTTGAGTTGCTTGGTTGATTTGATGATTCTCCCACAGTATTAAGAAAAAACAACACATATTGACCATTTTTACACTTTATTCATTTTACACTGTCAGGGACCTCAGTAGCATGTGGATCGTTCATTCGTGGAATGAGCAACACAGCTAACCGTGTGGGTAGCATCCCAAAAATGTTTGCCAAAATCCCCTGCAATATTCTTCTGTTGGAATTTAGTGAGATATCGGAATGAGATTCTGGAGCCAATGGCGACCCCATATCTCCAGAATCTGGGCCTTAACTCCATCCTCCAGGATGACAACGCTCTCCCCCACAGAGGCAGGATCATCACTGAGTACCTCAATAACTTGGGAGTGGAGAGGATGGAAAGGCCTGCTGTGAGTCCAGACCTAAATCAAATTGAATACTTGTGGGATCTGCTTGGGCGTGCAGTACGTGCCAGAGTGACCAACGCAACCATGTTGGCTGACTTGCTACAAATTCTGGTTCAGGAATGGGATGCCATCCCAGAGGAGGTGCCAAGCTGTTGTGGCTGTGTATGGATCTTCCACATGCTACTGAGGTCCCTGACAGTGTAAAATGAATAAAGTGTAAAAATGGTCAATATGTGTTGTTTTTCCTTAATACTGTGGGAGAATCATCCAATCCACCAAACAACACAAAACAAGAGTGAATACCAACAGAAGAATATTGCAGGGGATTTTGGCAAAAAAATGTGGGCCGCTACCCACACGGTTAGCTGTGTTGCTCATTCCACGAATGCACGATCCTTACAAGTTGTACCTCGTTGTAAAGGTGACTAATCAGGCTTTCCAACGATATACAATACAATACCAATTGGTAATATTAAAGGGGAGGGATAATCGACTGAAGAAATGTTTCCGAACTTTTTTTGAGGAGTTTAGTTTAAAAGTCTTACAATCAACAGTAACTGAAACTTAAATTTCAATTTCAAATTTCAGCCTTGGCACAAGACAAATGGGCAACGTTTCCTTAAAGTTGTTTCCCAAAATAGGCAATGATTGTGTAATAATGTTCAAATGCCTACAAAAGTGGAACATTTCTTATGCACATCGCGTTTCCTTTTTTTTGAAAGTGCCAACAGAATGGGTCTTTGTAGCATACATAGTCCTTAATCTGTAAAAAAAACAAAACACAAAAACTATCAAAGATGAAATAAACTATTAGATGTCCGCTACGTGTCGGGCCTAACAACAACCTAGAACAGTACATTATTGACGCTACAGTACTGCCTCTCGTACCTTATTGCTTACCAATATTTTATATATCGTTTTTTCCTATGTTTGTAAAAGTACTTAATATGTGTATTGTGTAAGCATATTTTTTGCACCTTTTGCTAATATTTGACTTGTCTTGCAGAAAAGTTCAGCTGGATTTCCATTGCAAGAGAGAATTGAGGTCTACAATGTCAGAATCTACTGAACCATCACAGATGCTCATGCCAGTGAAGGAGGAGATCAAAGAAGAAGAATTTAATGATTTACCGTCTGAGTATCTGTTTGAAATTCAGAAAGTGGAAGAAAAGCCTGAACTGGAACATGACTGTAAGACTGAGATGCACACATCACCAACCTTGACCTGCAAAGAAGAGAATCCTTCACTGATGGAAATTAAAGAGGAACCGGATTTGAGAGAATGTGGTGATGATGATGATTCTTCTACAAGTAAGTTGCTTTTAGTAGAACTCCGATCAAAGGTTCATTCCAATGTTTTGTTTACATTTATTAAACACTGAAGGGTTAGAGAATGGTTTTATTTGTGCAACTGAAGTTAAGCTGGGTAATTTCAGTCAAGTCAGACATGTAGTTTGGATCATTAGCCTTGTGCAGACTGAAGAAGAGGGTTTCTATATCTTGGTAACTTCAGTAGTCACTGAGGAGGAACATGGCTGAGTGCAGGAGCATGATTAAAGATTAGAGAATTAGGGTAAACACACCCAAAACACCAGACACACACACATGAGGAACAAGTTCACAGACATGGGCAGGAGAGGCACCGCACCATCACCACAGCCTACTACAGAGGAGCCATGTGCTTCATCCTCATCACCAACCAGGAGTCCTTCTATGCCGTGCAGGACTGGTGTGTTTGCCACAACACACACATACACACACACACAGACATAGACACACTCACACACATTCAAACACGCACGCACGCACACACACACACACACGTACATACACACTCGTACATACACACACTCACATACTCTTCTCTCTCTCTCGCTCATACACACACATGCACACACACCCTCACACACACCCTCACACACACCCTCACACTCGTACACACACACCCTCACATGCTCTTGTCACTCACTCACACACACACACACATAAACACACACACACACACACACACACACACACACTCCTGTCTCTCACTCACACTTGTCTCTCACTCACTCATACACACCCACGCACGCACACATACCCTCACATACTCTTGTCTATCTCTCACGCATACACACACACAGACGCAAGCACACACACACACACACACTCTCATATACTCACACACACACACCCTCACATGCTTTTGTCTTTCACTGACTCACACGCACGCGCACACACACACACTCGCACGCACGCAACCACCCACCCACCCACGCACACGCACACCCTCACATACTCACACACCCTCAAATACTCTTGTCTCACTCACACTCACACACACCAACACCCTCACATACTCTTCTCTCTCACTCACTCACATACACACACGCTCACACCCTCACATTTGTGTAGACACACACACACACACCCTCACATACTCTTCTCTCTCACTCACTCACTCAGTCAGTCACTCACTCAGTCACTCACTCAGTCACTCACTCAGTCACTCACTCAGTCACTCACAAACACGCAAACACACACCCTCACATACTCTTCTCTCTCTCTCACTCAGTAACACACACTGATGCAAGCACACACAAACACCCTCACATTAGGAGTGGGCGATATACCGGTTTGATAGTAATAACCGCGATTTTGCCACCCCATGATATGGATTTTGCAATATCGTGGATATCGCGATTTATTCATAATGCATAAATTAGAATTTGGCATTTATATTTGTTTATTCCAAATTTCAACTGAGTTATTGTACTAAGTAGCTACATCATTTTCTATTTTAATCTAAGCTTGAATGGTTCTTACGAATAAAAGAATGTATGTTAATATGTGGACCTATTTTTTCCAGCCCACGTCGCATGCACTTGTTGCGCGCATGTAGTGGTATAGAAGCGTGCCGGCAGCTGCAGTTATGAGGCAGGTTTACTTTTGAGGCAAACATTAACAATCCAGGATGAGCAAAAACCCAAAAATGTATGTTCCTCAAGAACAGGAGGATGAATTAGTTAAGAAGAAAGGGGGCACCTCTGTTGTTTGGAACTGGTTATGCTTTAAAATCCCCGACCTCGACCAAAAAAAGAATAATAGACAGTTGTGTCGCCGTGTTGTTTTAGCCAAAGGTGTAAGCACCAGCAACCTGTTAAATAACCATTCAATTGGCAGCTTGCAAATTGTCTACTGATTGTTTATCAGTGGTGTATAAAGTACCCAAAAGCCATACTTGAGTAAAAGTACAGATACCTTACTGGAAAATTACTCAAGTAAAGGTCACCATTTAAAATACTACTTGAGTAAAGGTATTAAAGTATCGGATCTTTACTGTACTTAAGTATCAAAAGTATTTTTCTGATATTAAATGTACTTACGTATTGAAAGTACAAGTAAATGCTGTTTAATAAAAAAAGCAAAGGGTCAGAATTTTGAGAATTATTAAGTATATCCAGACTAAAATGAGCAAACCTATAAACATGGGCTGATTTGAACACAACTTTAACACAATAGGCACTAAAGCAGTAGCGAAAGTAACAACCCAGTCATTATTTAAGACTGAAAAATGTCCTGACCTGATCGTCTTCAAAAGAAGTTGGGTCTCAAAATTGCGAGAATTTAGCCTGGCTATTCTTGGCCTGAAGACTATGAAATACTTTCAGCAACATGCACACACATCCCTTGAACAATAACGTTACTAGCAGCTATCTTGCTCCACACTGTACTTTAGATTGTCACCATCCTAACTGGCTAGATAGATACCTCGCCAGAGATGGAATAAGAATACGAATAAATAATCTGTATAGGTTATTAGCTAGCTTGAAATATTATACACAGATCTTAACCAGCGGTGAAAGAACATAACTAGTTTACAAGGTTGTGCTGGTGGCATTTAATGAAGAGGTCGTGGGGTTTGTCATTTTTTGATCGAGACCTGTATTCTTTTGCTTCAATTATTGTTGTGTCCCCTTCGTTGTTGATCTTAATGTTTTATATCCTTCCACTGCATATTGCAGTCCATTTTGCCTTGATCTGGAGGGTATCGCGGAGATATTACTTTAAAAAGAAAAACTAACACTGACATATACGTAAAGCGCTTGACCTCGTCCTAGCTAGCGGAGATATTACTCTAAAAAGAATCACTAACATATACGTATAGCGCTTGACCTCGTCCTAGCTAGCGGAGATATTACTCTAAAAAGAAAAACTAACACTGACATATACGTATAGCGCTTGACCTCGGAGATATTACTCTAAAAAGAAAAACTAACATATACGTAAAGCGCCTGACCTCGTCCTAGCTATGCTGTTCGGTTGACAGCAGAGCTGTAGTGGTAAAATTAGAGGTGGGTAAACTATGAATTGTGTGATCTTACAGACCCTGACGCGAAGCACTGTAACACAAAGCGTTGCAACTCTGTAAGGCTGTCCCTGCTATATTCCATTATGTTATCAGTTAAAGACATATTGAATCAATGACAGTGACTAAATTAGGGCCAATAGTTTTCCGCGAAAACGGAAAACGGACGGAATACGCGGAATGGACCATCTGAAACGGAATGGACCACTGAAAACGGAATTGCAACTTTTCAAACGGAAACATAATTCAATACAAAAATCAAAATCGCCCAAAACCCCCTGTATTTTACCCTGTAAGACTGAATTTCTTTCAAATAAACAGAACAACGATCGCAACAATGAACAAACATTAATTAAAGAACAAAAGCAGTCAGAAAATGTCACGTCTGCGCTGAACTCTGCGCCGGCCACGCCCCCCTTTTCAACGGTAGTCACGTTCATTTGCTCATCTTCCCAATCGCATTAAAAACAAAAAATGTTAAGTCTTCTGTTGTGTTGATGGCTGGCAAACAACAATCTAAGAAGGGCACGTATTATTCACTGAGTTACCAAAGCAGTCTCATTTATGGGGACTAATTAGCACTGCACTGAATTACATTACCATGAGTTATTGCTACACAATAACAATTACACAACTAATATTACTAGATACATATAATAGTGGACATTACACTAGGCAACATGGATCTCATTCATATCTCATCCAGTCGAAATCTTTATCTTTTAAACCCATCTTTATTACAGCGTATCAACATAAGAACAGAACATAGCTAAATCGCCGCTTAGCATCATGCTAATCACTACTAATAGCACGAGCAGGTAGCCCAAAATTTGGTATTTAATACACGATATATCACAGTAGCAACTTCATGAAAACCCTTACTTTCATTAAGTATGCACATAATGCCTCACATACAGGTCGAACAATGATGATTTAAGCATTGGAAATGTATAAGGCACAGTATGGTCAACTACTTGGCGACAAACTGAACTCGACAGTATCTTAACTGAGGATGCTGCACGCACGCAAACAGCGGTGCTAGGCAACATCACTATCAACAGAGTTTTTCATACAGTTAACGTGCGGAAAGGCATTATACGGCTGTTTTAATTTTTTTGACGCGGAATCACGGAATTACCAAAAACGTGACACGGAATTTGCTTTTTTTTGACGCGGAAAACTATTGGCCCTACTAAATGTGTTTGTAGTTTATTGAATTTCAAGAAAAAAGTAAAGAAAAGTTTGTGTAGGCCTAACAACAATGAAGGGGATGGGGAGACAAAATAAAGGACCTCTATAGGACCTGATATGGGCTAATGTATTTTCTGCATGATTTCAATCATTGCGAGCATTTTTATAATCAAAATCGCTGAATTTGCGCATGTCCTGTTCAAACTGACAGGAGACAGTGAGATGGTGCGGCAGCGACAAGCTGTGCCTCATCTCAGATCCCTAGCAATCCCTAACAAACTGGGTTTAGCGCATACGTAGAACCTACTTAGTCTTGCTGATCTAGCATAAAATCACAGTGAAAAAACACGGAGAGGAGGCTGTCGCTGCCAAATGTGAGTCCCTGCCTGATGTGAGTCCGCATGCGCAAACACAAACGGTTCACGCATAATGTGGGTTCATTTACTGGTATATTTAATTGTGTTGTAAACGGTGACAAGCGCATTTGTTTACGTTTGAAATCCACCAAGGTTTATGATGTTACGCTTCAAGTTTATTGAATTATTAGTTAAGCAGCGCATTCATTACTAGTAACAGTAATACAACATAGCCCCATATGTTGATGTTGAGCCTTATGCTGTTAACCGTTTACAACACAATTAAATATAACATTAAATGTAACGGTATTATGCGTTAAAACCAGCCCCATATGTTGACGGTGAGCCTTAGCTGGTCACCATTTACAACACAATTAAATATACCAGTAAATAAACCTACATTATGCGTGAACCCTTTGTGTTTGCGCATGCGGACTCACATCAGGCAGGGACTCACATTTGGCAGCGACAAGGGCAAACAGTAGCCTAGCCTACGTCATCAATTGCTGAAAAAATTTACGTTTTATCAGGGCTATTTAGATGGGATCGGGAAGGCTGGCTTGTTACCTGCATCATCGTATTTGCAAGCACGTTATTAAAGTTTGTCCCTGTCTGAATGCGATGCTGTCCGAACCAAAACAACTTTTAAAAATGTGAATTGATTATCTTCAGTCTTACTTTGTACGGGCATCTGTGGGAGTGGGAGCACTATTGGCTATTGTGTAGCCCATTTCTTTTTTTGGATTGGCTGATAAGAGGCACCTCACGTCAGAACTCCAGTGGATTCGGGGAGAAGTGCTTGATTCTTCCATGGTGAGGGCAGCGCGGCCTATTCATGTTTGCGTGCTGCGGCACATTAAATAGCCTAGAGGTTTTTTTCAGTGTGAGAAATACGATGTGTGGCGGGAGTGCGTGATTAAAGACAGAAATGAGTGACTGTCACGCTCAATGCGTGACACTTGAGAGCCCTTTATCCATGGCTAATTAATCCAATCCAGTATGTGTATGCATACTTCCTGGATCCTTATTGGTGTCACCGCTGCAGCCAAGGCACTGATTGGAGGGTCACATTATATTATAATGATCTACATGGTGTCTTCATGACTTATTTACCTGCATGTTTATATTATAATGATCTACATGGTGTCTTTATGACTTATTTACCTGCATGTTTATATTATTATGATCTACATGGTGTGACTTATTTACCTGCATGTTTATATTATTATGATCTACATGCTGTCTTTATGACTGATTTTCCTGCATGTTTATATTATTATTATTATGATCTACATGGTGTCTATATGACTTATTTACCTAATTCTTTGTTTGCACATGTTCACTTTATTTGTCTTGCATTAAATAAAGGTTTGACTTGATTTTCTTTGAAAAACAGAACTGAAGTCCGAAATGGCAGGATCCGCTGAACCATCACAACTGCTCACGTCAGTGAAGCAGGAGATCAAAGAAGAAGAATTTGATGATTTCCTGCAAGAGTATCTGTCTTCAATTCAGAGAGTGGAAGAAAAGCCTGGACTGGAACTTGACTGTAAGACTGAATCAGAAAGATCCCCAACCTTGGCCTGCAAAGAAGAAAAGTCTTCAATGATGGATATTAAAGAGGAGGATGAATCGGATTCAAGAGAATATGATCACGATGATTCACCTACAAGTAAGTATATGCATATTACCTTAATCATGGGATACTATTATTGTTACATTTAAAAGAGAGAAAGTGTCTACTATTGTCTTTTTCAGTTCTGTAACTCATGTGACTATCTCTGTTTGCATTTAGTCTCTAGGTAGACAATTATCCTATTGAACACTTTTATCCTAAATTACTTCAACATGAGGAACAATTCTAGCTGATAGCTAATAATAAAAAGATATTTAAAAATATGAAGAAATAATTTGTATAATGAAAATCTTGACACAAATGATAGTTAATATGAAGTGAATATGACATCATGTTAATATGAAGCTGCAAGGGCACCCAGAGGGTTCCTGCCTATTTAACTATATAACTAACTATACACTTCTAGTGTGTGTTTCATGCCATTGGAACTCAGACAGTTATTTAAGCAATATAGCACGAGTGGGAGTGGGGTAGGTAAGGGATAATCCCACGGGTGGTGTTCGGCCGTAGCCACCGAGGCCGCCAGGCCGAGTGGCGTAGGCAACAACACCCGTGGGATTATCCCTTACCTACCCCACCCCACTCCCACGAGTGCTATATTGCTTTTATAAAACAGTTCTACAGTCAACAAATTAACATTTCAACACAAAGTTATTGATTCAAAATGGTTTATTTCGCCATTGTTTCTCCGCAACAAAAAATATTTCTATTGATTCAAAATGGTTTATTTCGCCATTGTTTCTCCGCAACAAAAAATAGTTCCATTGTCAACGTCTTGGTTTGGAATTTTAAAAACTTTGAATTAACGGTTATCATCAATGCGAATGTTTCATCGCGGAGAGATTTTATTTTTAGCTGTGAAAAGTCCCGTAACTGTAGGTATGTTGAAGAATAACCTATAGCATGGAACGTCTCTCGTCCAATCAGAAACAGCTAAATTACGCGCTAGAACCCAATTGTTTTATAAACTGATATGAATAGGTTATTTAGAAGTTGATTTAAAAACAACTGTCTTTATCTTCTGCTTTACTCCATGAAATGTGAGACATGTTGAGAGAATAGAGATACCATGGGAATACCATAATAAAGGGATATTACGTGAAGTCGGTTGCATTACATTTTTTTTTAAATGCATACTTTAATATAACAAATCAAGAATATCGATGATATTATTTTAAAAATATTTTGTAATGTTATAGGAGACATTCAAAGGATCCATTCTAGAAAAAGGAGACCAGAGGACAGAAGAAGGAAAGTCATCAGACATCAGCAACAGAACAAAAGGAACAAAAAACATGAATGCTCCCAGTGTTTCAAAACCTTTGCTGCACCTTCTGCTCTTGCAATTCATCAACGCACACACACAGGAGAAAAGCCCCATCAGTGTTCTCAGTGTGGAAAAACCTTTAATCAGATAGGTAATCTCAAGAAACACCAGAAGATCCACACTCGAGAAAAGCCACATCATTGTTCTCAGTGTGGAAAAACATTTAGTCAAACAGGTCATCTCAAGAAACACCTGAAGACACATACTGGAGAAAAGCCACATCAGTGTTCTCAGTGTGAAAAGGCCTTTACTGAAATGGGTAGTCTCATTAGTGTTAGATTACATAGATTTTAGTCATATGCAATCACAGCAAGGTCCATTCTGTCAATATGCATCTAAGGCCTCACAGACGGGTGCAGGCCTGTTCCCCAACCATTTGGCCCCTGAGACATCAAATAGCTATTGTCCAGGGTCAGGAAGGAAGGAACAGCTGGAGATCAATGGTTGCCAGGACCCCAGACAGACACTTAATGAATTGAGACCTAATTGAGTCAAACCAAATTAGGTCATACTTCCTACTTTCATTTATGGACACACCTTTAATTTCTCGGTATTGTTTACATGTTAATTTCATACTATAAGAGTCACAACCTTTTTGTAATGAGAAGAAGAAGAAGCAAGGAGACCGACTCCTCAACATGCAGACGTGCCTTGTGCATGCTCGTGGCATGTGATTGAATAAACACATTCTTCCGCTAAGCCGTCTTCCACAAGTCTGTTATTCTGAACAAGCTAACTTGAACCAAGCGTGGGCATCCGAGGATTTTGCCGGAAGACAGCACAAGTTTTCATTTACAGCATAAGCTTTCACTTGGTGTTTCCACCCAGTTTCACGATAAAGGAAGAAAAGAAGCTTCTCAACTCAAACGGTGAGTGCATCTTTTAATTATCGCTGAAAAAACGAACAGAAAGTTGCTGTGTAATGAATTAGAGGCAGTTAGCATGAATAAGGATTTGTAAACTAGGGCCTACAAGTGTTATTGTTTTTCTGAGACAGATCATTTGTGTGTATGTGTTACGATTTCGTAGTCGTAAGCATTCTGAGTTGTATTGTTAAGGGTATCTATTATTAGTAGGATAATATTACCTTTTCGGAAAACGATACATAAGTTAACGGTGTAGGCTGTGAACAAACGTTTGATAAATGACTTGGGACTGAGGTCCGTGGTGGAAATATCCCCAGTGTTGAATTTTTACAGGGTGAAAGACGCTTATTAGAATTCGCAGTATTAACTGACTGAGCGGTGACTGCAGTGTAGGATTTAGTTTGATAATTATATCGTTGGCTTTTGCGCACAGAAGTGGCATAGCAACGTATACATTTTTCAGAGTGAGCCATTTGATTTGCTGTCCGAGTAAACTGTATTAATTGCAACCATTGGATGGATAAAAGTGAGTTAGTGAGTTGCAAGAGTAATTTTCATAGCGTTGTGTTTTTGAATTGCCGTCAAAGGAATTCAAACTGGTAGTTCAAGCTGGCCGTTGTCCGAGAGCCTATGAGCTCGCTGAAGTGAAGAACTTCTGTTTATTTGGTTTATTAGAGATTTGGTCAAAAGTCCAGTTGCATAGTTCTACCTTTGTTAAATGTATTTTTTGTAACATCCGTTTGAAGTTTTAAAGAGGGAGCATTACATTGCTGGAAGCGAAACGCGCTTGTTTTGCTGTTAAAAATCAAAGATGTTCATGAGAAGTTTTAGCCAGGCCAACAGCGTCCCTATTATGGAGATGGGCGATTTGGCAGTGCGTGGTTTTGACGAGATTACCATGATTGAGACAATCAGAGGTTTTTTGAAAGGTCATTTTAAAATGAATGAGACCGAGAGGAAAATCGGACTCAAATATAATATTCTGCCCGACAATGGGATATGGCCTCTTGATGACATCAGGCGCAGTTTTGAAAAACTCTTGCGCGAAAAAGACAAAATCTCACTTTCTCTCGTCCTTTTGGATCACATAATGCGCCGTCAGAGGGCACAAGAACACATTGAATCAGACAGAATTCTGAAGATTGAGAGAGATAAGGTATCGTCACTTGAAGGTGAATTGGCTAAAGTGAAACATGAAAAGACTGCATTAGAATGGCGCCTGACTGTTGACAACACTATTCTAGCACTTGCAAATGATGTGAAGACATTGAAAGCAAGACAGGCTAGAAACGACCAAGAGATATCACATCTCACAGAACAAAGTGCGCACCCCCCTCCCAAGGAGAGGGAGAGACCAAAGGCATCTGGAACAATGCCATTTGTTAATTGTGGGTCAAAGGACATGAATGACTCAGGTGTTAATGATGGCTTGGCCAAATTGAGACCTTTGACATCCAGATATACTGGTGGAAATGTACTGCACTCTTATAAATCTGCAAAGCCGCAAGATATTGACGAATGGTCGAAAGATCTGCAACATCCGCGTAAAGCAGGGATGGATATTTGGTCCAAGATTACCCGGTTGCAAAAGATTTATCAGTTGCACCCATATGACGGCGTTTCACTTTTATGCACTGTGTTAAACAACACTGAGGCTGACAAGGTGAAGCGAGATGTTGATGTTGGATTAGGAGAGGATCAACAGAACCTAGTTAATGGCTGGAAGGCAGTCCGTGAGTGGATTCAGGAGGCTACCAATGCGACTACAGATTGGGGGAAAATATCTGGTTGTAGACAGATGGCTAATGAAGCGGTGGATGATTTTGCCCAAAGATTTGCTGAAGCATTTTTAAGACATTCAGGCATGAGCGGGATGACAGAGGAGAATGTTATGACCAATAACAACGGTGCCTTGAAGGCAAATTTCTTGCATAATACTGTCCCTGAGCTCAGAAGTATTGTGAAGTTGACCACACCCGGCTGGGAAGACACAACGTTCACCTTTGAGATGCTTATTAGTGTAGCAAGGCGAATGGAACGTGACACAGAACAAAAGATCAGAAGGGTCTGCATCCATGGCACACACACAGATCCAGAGTGCATGTTTAGAAATGAGAAATTTGGTAATCAAGGTGACCCTAGAAGCATCAGAACTAGGACATCTAGATGTAGGTTGGGAAGAAAATCACATGATGTATGCCGTAAGTGTAAGAATTATGGCCATTGGGCTAGAGAATGCAGATCTCAGGGCAGAGGCAGACATGCTTCTCATTTTAACTATAACAACAGAGATGATGAAAGCATGGTCAATAATTATCAGAAACGAGCCCTTAACCACCTGGATATTTGCAATGACGAGAGTCAGCATGGTACAACATTGACGAGAGCAGTCCAGAGAGCCAGAGTGGTAAGGAGGTATCCAGAGCCACTTGATGGGGAACATACTTTGAAGTGTGAAAGACCACTCAAAGTAGGTACACTTTGTTCTGCTGCAGTCACTGTACAGGGAGAACTGATGCCACCCACAGCACATAATGCATGGCCCCAGAACAACCCTCTCTGGTGGAGTGCAAGGAAAAAACATGATTACGGCTAACCTCAAGTCATGCACTTTTGTGTTAATCATAACATTACTTTTAGCAATGATATGATGATTGGATGGGAATTTAGATGATGACTTGTATGGACATGACTATGAGATAGGGGTTAATGATAAAGGTCAGATCCCTAGTATTAAGACAGTTTAAATGTTCAATGTTGTTTGTTCTGGTCATATGAATGAGATGCCACATTCTTGGAATATGTGATACTGCCGCTGTTTTCTCTGTTTGTATTTCAGAACAAGTCCAAGGTGCAGCATGAGGGGAAATGGAACGCAGGAACCATTGAACCGCTGCACTGACCAAGCCATCACCGTTGTCCAGATTGACCTCACCCGTTGGACAGCAGAGACGACACAACATTCAAAGCCTGACATCAGAAACTGATGGACCAGAGATGCATATAGTCGCCACTCACAGCATGTGGAACGCATGGGTCGCTGTGCAAAAGCAGGACTGTGAAATAATTTGACTCAAACAAATTAAGGGGATTTTTTGCTTTCACCTGTTAATTCATAACCCAGAGCAGCTGATTTGACGACATCAGCTGGCAACATGAGAGTGACGTCGCCAAAGTGCATCGAGTGGATGGAAATTATCATCTTGACTATGATGATCTTCACCCCAGACGTCTCCTCCTCATAGGATAGCCACCAAGAGACGGACGTCAAGGTGGCTATGAATGGGAGTATGTTCGTTTGTGAGAAACATGCCTATTCACATTTACCCCCGGACTGGAGCAGGAGTGCTGTACTTACATAAGAATATTTCCACATACATACAGGACATTTACACAAATGTAAAGTGTTTGAAAACACAACCTGGTTGGGGTGGGTAGGTTCATGGGGAGACTACTCTGGAATCATTCGGACGATTATGTTTTTATGTTTATTGTTCCCATTTTGAGCGTTTATGCAGTGATCAGATTTTCTATGTATATTATTGTCAGGATGACTACAAGACCGCCACACATAGCCCACATTAAGAAGGATCCCATCGATACTACATCACAGATTTAATCGCATATGAATAACAAGGATGGTACCTAGTCGCCACTTGCAGCTTGCCGAGGGGTAAGGATTGCTACATAAATCGTAGAATCATGAAAGAATTTTCCCGAAGAAGGTTTTTCGCTTTCATCTGTAAGATAAGGGACTTGGTACCCATATTAGAAAACAAACACCACGAATAACCACTACACTAATGATTAGCCACTACACTATGGAGATATATGTGTTTGTTTACATTTTTCTTTGTTATTTGTATATCATTTTTTATTGTGATCATGATGTAAGAATATTTGATGATCAAAGGGTGGGGTTGTTAGATTACATAGATTTTAGTCATATGCAATCACAGCAAGGTCCATTCTGTCAATATGCATCTAAGGCCTCACAGACGGGTGCAGGCCTGTTCCCCAACCATTTGGCCCCTGAGACATCAAATAGCTATTGTCCAGGGTCAGGAAGGAAGGAACAGCTGGAGATCAATGGTTGCCAGGACCCCAGACAGACACTTAATGAATTGAGACCTAATTGAGTCAAACCAAATTAGGTCATACTTCCTACTTTCATTTATGGACACACCTTTAATTTCTCGGTATTGTTTACATGTTAATTTCATACTATAAGAGTCACAACCTTTTTGTAATGAGAAGAAGAAGAAGCAAGGAGACCGACTCCTCAACATGCAGACGTGCCTTGTGCATGCTCGTGGCATGTGATTGAATAAACACATTCTTCCGCTAAGCCGTCTTCCACAAGTCTGTTATTCTGAACAAGCTAACTTGAACCAAGCGTGGGCATCCGAGGATTTTGCCGGAAGACAGCACAAGTTTTCATTTACAGCATAAGCTTTCATTAGACACCAGAGGATCCATACTGGGCAAAAGCCATATCAGTGTTCTCAGTGTGAAAAAGCCTATAGTAATTTGCGTACTCTCAAGATACACCAGAAGATCCATACTGGGCAAAAGCCATATCAGTGTTCTCAGTGCGAAAAGGCCTTTACTGAAATGGGTAGACTAAAAATACACCAGAGGGTCCACACCGGAGAAAAGCCATATCATTGTTCTCAGTGTGGAAAGACTTTTAGTCAAAATGGTGATCTCAAGATACACCAGAGGATCCACACCGGAGAAAAGCCATATCATTGTTCTCAGTGTGGAAAAACCTTTAGACAAAAGGGTGATCTCAAGAAACACCTGATGACACATACTGGAGAAAAGCCACATCAGTGTTCTCAGTGTGGAAAGACTTTTAATCGATCGGGTCGTCTCAAGGCACACCAGAAGATCCACACAGGAGAAAACCCACTTCAGTGTTCTCAGTGTGGGAAGGCCTTTACTGAAATGGGTAAACTCATCAGACACCAGATGATCCATACTGGGGAAAAGCCATATCAGTGTTCTCAGTGTGGAAAGGCCTTCATTGAAATGGGTAGTCTCATTAGACACCAGAGGATCCATACTGGGCAAAAGCCATATCAGTGTTCTCAGTGTGAAAAAGCCTTTAGTGATTTGGGTAATCTCAAGAAACACCTGATGACACATACTGGAGAAAAGCCACATCAGTGTTCTCAGTGTGGAAAGACTTTTATTCAATCGGGTCATCTCAAGGCACACCAGAAGATCCACACAGGAGAAAACCCACTTGAGTGTTCTCAGTGAGGGAAGGCCTTTACTGAAATGGGTTAGCTCATCAGACACCCATGGATTAAAGTTTTCCGTCGCTATGACGGATTTCCGTCAACTCGGCTCGCATAAGGCCAAAAATGAGATCGATGCAGATCCGAAGAGAAAAAAAAATAGGGAGGAGGGGGCACTGATATGATTTGCTGCGTCGGAAATAGACGAGGGCAAAGGGCAAAACTGCCCCTAAGAAATATCATTTTGCCCCTAAAATTACTAGGTGTTAATATAATTTTCTGTAATAATAATTTAATGAACTTGTCAAAAACATCGTAGCCTATGACCCGGTCAGTTGCCATTTAATGTTTTGATTTTCGCCTTGACTGATTGTTGCGTGAAGAAACGAACGTTCTAACAAAAAATATTTGGAGCGCTTCCTAATCAGACCTGGCTGTGAGTGCGAGAGTGCGAGAGTGAGGAGAAATGAAGATCAGCGCAGTCTCTGTCACCAGCTCAGGTTCTAAAAGATAAAATTCATACACCCAGCGACTGTCAAAAATGAAAGCTAGATTGACTGGGTGGAGGAAGATGATGACGAAGAGAAAAGACCCGGTTTTGTTTTCAAGGCATGTCGGAATTGTGGACAACGAGTTGCCCAAATCCTTGTCAATCCAGCACAGGTAAATTCTTCTGCTGACTCCATCAAGGGGAGCAAAAACATTCAGAAATACATGGCATTTTGTCACCAAGCGCCAAGCGACACACATCGCCTACGTTGAATGATAACTAGTAATAATACTTTTAGAAATGATTTAGTTCGGTTAAGCTAGTTTAATGTTAGTTAGCTAACGTTGGCTACAAAGGCTGGCTTGCATGCTAGCTAACTAGTCTAATCTGTATTTTCTGTAGGCCTACTATGGTAGGTACATGATTAAAGGTAACACAAAAATCCATAAATATAATGTGTTATTATAAAAAAAAGAAAGGAAAAAAAAACGATTGTTAATAGTTATTTATTTTTTTTTACCTCTAATAAGATTGTATTAGTTGTTATTACTATAATAGAATACTATTGAATATGATTGTATAATTCACGTTGTCTGTTTGGTTTTTGTTCAAAAAAATCTAAGAAAACACTTTGAATCTGTAGACTAAATAAGTGTGTTTATTATTCTGAACAAAGGTTAGGCCTAAATGTTATTTCACAAGTTTCTAAAAGTGCCCCCAATTTTTTTTAAATGCCCCTGGATTTCAGTAAATCGTTTTGTCATGTATAGCCCATTAACAAGAAGGGTGAAGTCTTGCAAAAAATATTGGTTTTATGCCCTAGCTTTGAACTAGTAAGTGATAATATCGTGATAATATGAAGTTCAAATATCAAGGCGGTATGCAGCCACGACCCAAAGCCTATAGTGATTTGGGTGATCTCAAGACACACCTGATGACACATACTGGGGAAAAGCCACATCATTGTTCTCAGTGTGGAAAGACTTTTAATCGATCGGGTCATCTCAAGGCACACCAGAAGATCCACACAGGAGAAACCCCACTTCAGTGTTCTCAGTGTGGGAAGGCCTTTACTGAAATGGGTAAACTCATCAGACACCAGAGGATCCATACTGGGGAAAAGCCATTTCAGTGTTCTCAGTGTGAAAAGGCCTTTGAAAAGGTAATCTCAGGAAACACCAGAAGATCCATTCTGGGTAAAAGCCACATCAGTGTTCTCAGTGTGGAAAAACCTTTAGTCAAAAGGATGATCGCAAGAAACACCTGATGACCAATACTGGAAAGACTTTTAAATGAAAGGGTCATCTCAAGGCAAACCAGAAGATCCACAGTGGAGAAAAGCCACATCAGTGTTCTCAGTGTGAGACGGTCTTTACTGAAATGAGTAAACTCATTAGACACCAGAGGAGCCATACTGGGGAAAAGCCACATCAGTGTTCTCAGTGTGGAAAGACCTTTAGACAAACTGATGTCTCAAGCCACACCAGATGATCCATACTGGACAAGAACCTCACAAAAAATACGTGATATATGCAAAGACTGAAATATACACCAATCAAATATTACCAGCCTTGACCTGCAATGAAGAAAGTAATGTATTTATGGAAATTAACGAGAAGAAATTCTTCACCATTTATATTTAATGGCCTGAATTTAAGTTTGTTGGCTTTAAGATGTGTTCGCTTTAACAGATACAATGGGAATATCTTTACCGTGGGCTACTATCAGTATTTTGGACTAATAACAAATAATGGTTCATGTAGTGTGTTGCCCAAAGGGTTGTTTGCACCTATTCACGTGTGATATTGAGACCGTAGCCTCCACTAGCTTTCTTCCCCTCTCAATGGCTTGACCGATTAACCGGCGGCGGTGACTATTCCCATCAGTATGTATTTATTGACCATCCAGTACAACCTCCTTCATGGAATCAAATAAAGATTGTAATTTTCTACTTTCCTAAACGTACCTGTGTCTGTACAAATCATTGGGGCAGAGTTCCCCTTGCTCTGACACTGTCATAACAGTGAGCTCAAGGGGTGGCGTAGTCAGCTGTACTGAATGGGGCGCTACACATTAAAGGGTTAAATATAGTTAAACACACATTAGTCGCATATACACCCAGCTACTGACTTGGGTCATGACCGCATTCTCAAGAAGGACCCAGCTATACCATTACCATATCATTATGCTGATAGCTGTAACAGTTGACAGTGTTGAAGTTTTTGATATGTTTTCTGATGCAGGTTGGACTAATAACCTGGTGCAGACTGGAAAAGAGTGTTTTTATAGCTGGGTATCTTCAGTAGTCACTGGGCAGGAACACATGACTGAATACAGATGTATCCATGAACCACTGATGATCAAGCTACTAATAGGGACGTATGAAATGTAGACATCTATTCATGCATGTTATTACTCTGTTACCTGCATTTGTGATGTCTGCTGGTAAATCTGTGTCTGTGTTTTAGTGGGATGACTGCAAATATAAAGCTTTTAATTTAATCATGGCTGAATGCAGGTGTTTACATGAGTCACTGATGATTAGGCTACAGATGGGTGTGTATGAAATGTAGGCTCCCATTCATATTATTATGGTGTCTGTGTGACTTACTCACCTAGGATAAATGGAAGCTTTCATCAGTTCCCAATCCCCCCTGTCCCCTAATTTCCCATCACATTTCAGTTCACAACCACTGCCACCTATAGTAAAAAAAAAAAAAAAAAAAATCTCTTCCTCTCCTTTTCTCTCTACCTCTCCTCTATTCTCTCCTCTCCTCTATTCCTCTCCTCTGTTCCTCTCCCTGTAACTAGTAACTGAGTAGGTGCCAGAGACCTCCATCCTGCCACACAAACATGCCACAAGCATTCTGATAATCACAAAATCTTTTATATAAATAAAATGTTATTGTTTATTATTATTATCGTCATGATTATTATTATTATTATTATTATGCCCTTCTTTGCATTCTCAGGGTTGTGATGAAAAGTTTTGGGTGGGCCACAGGGGATTTTCAGATTTCCAATTGGGCCACGGCGTACCTACGTTTGGGAATGGTTTCCAGGAATAATCCTGAACAAAGCTGTACAGGGTCATGATTATGCCACCCCTGTGCCATAACAATTCCGAGAGCTGCCTGAAAACTTCAGCTATAGTTGCTAGTAAATCACTGCAGTTGCCTGCCGTTTTTTGTTGATGTTTTTAAAATTCGAAATGATCACGTTGCATCATGGGATGCAGAAGCCGACGATGTCAGCTTAGGCTGTACAGGAGTAGTAATGTTTGCGTTTCGGAAAGTTTATACTTTCTCATTATACAAAACTACTCACTATTTTACGCCAAGATCAGTTTACGAAGCACATAAAGTACATCGCTTAGGATTCAGCACTTTAGCGCTGTTTTACGTGTCAGGACTTTTAGTTTGGTACACCGACTTCCGCGTCGGTTTACTTCCTGCGGTTATTGTTGCTTATCGATGCAAGCGGAAAAGCACTATACTGTCGTAACTTCATCACAGACAACACGTTGTTAGCTCGGCAACGAAATGCACAGATGTAGTAGAAATACATCGTATTATAGCGTTTTAGGATGGCTTACCCGTAGCGAATACTAAAATTGCTATAACCCAAAAGGAACAAAAGACAGCTGTAAGAGATCTGAAAGCGAACCTATGACCCCGACTAGCCGAAGACATACATACTTTTCTGTGGAGCACACTTTACACATAAGGTGAGTCAAGTTATGGTAACAAACGTATCTGTCATGTTTTGGCCGCTGTGTGAAACGTTTTAGATGGTGCAAGTTCAACATGCATCCTTGCATTCTAGCAAACAAACTTCTATAGAACAGGGTTTATCAGCCTTTTGCCTACTGCTACTCCTCTCAAGACCCGGGTTCCAGTTCGTCTTCATCGAAATCCTTTGCTAAGACCTCGCCATATTCAACACACTGGTTATTCGTCTGACGCAAGATTTCCGTAATGTAGCCTAGTTCTTGTCGATTGTCGCCAAGTCGTCTACAGTTTGCTGCATTTGAAGTGGGAGAAGTTTCCGATGTATTTTCTTAAAGGTACCGTATGCAACAATAGCTATTCGCTAAAGGTATGCTAGCAGCTAAAACAAACGAAATCTCTTGAAATGTGCTGACTTTGTCATTATGACAAACTAGTTACTCAACGACTGTCCTTACACAGTTAACAACATCAAGCAAGTGCAACACAAGACTAAGCAAGACGGCAAATAAGCTACTTACTAGATCGGCAGAAGGTAAACAAGTCAGGTCGGCGGGCATCGGCAGATAAAACTACATAACGCAGTTATATGCCTATCGACCCTGCTATGCCAATGGCAACGACGCGATTCTCCATATTACATGTCATTGTAGCGCCCCAATTTTTTTTAAGCTGTTATTTTAAGGTTAAACTGCTTATCCTAACCCTAATCCTGAAGCATAATTGTTGCATACGGTGACAGACAGTGTCGTAGTAGAGAGTGATAGGCTAGGTCTGGAATTGCAAGCAGGGCTAGTTTGTATTAGTGTGTAACATTACGTCAAGAGAGTAGGACCTTGCTTAATTAAAGCCGTTGGGGACAATAATAGATTATTATGATATGATGGCTAATAATGCCATTATAAAGTTACAGCAATAAACGACATTAGATAAGAGTTCACTCTCCCCTATACAGCAATGATATTTTTTGTGAATAGCTCGAATAGCTGCTCAACAAGTTTTGACAAGCGACAGCGCATTTTCTCCATCATAACAAAGACTGGTCTTTTTATTGCCCATCCAGGTGCTGTTGGAACGATCAGGGGTTATTTTTGCCTGGGACTTGTCTTACAGTTTTATAAAGGTAGAATGACAATAGGTTGGGCAGGTGTAGATATTAAAATGGCATGCGTGATAAAAGAGAAATCATTGTTTTCTTTTGCATCCCTATATGTGCTGTATGTGTTTTGTTCTTCAGGTGTCCC
>NC_137920.1:6847574-6922574 GCF_963457725.1 Sprattus sprattus | reverse complement strand
TTTCAGTAACTCCTCAGAGAGATGACTGAACGCACGTTGTTAAGGCTGCCACTGGGATGGTCTGGAAGCTTTCTGTATGTGTAATTCACCAGCAGTACAACTATACTGTAGGTCTTTGTTTGCACATGTTCACTATATTGTCCTTGCATTGAATGATAGTTTGAATGGATTTATTTTGCAAAACAGAAGTGAAGTCCAGAATGTCAGGATCTACTGAACCATCGCAACTGCTCATGTCAGTCAAGGAGGAGATAAAAGATGAAGGTTTTGATGATTTCCTACCAGAGAATCTGTCTGCAATTCAGAAAGTGGAAGAAAAGCCTGGACTGGAACATGACTGTAAGACAAGAAAATCACCATCCTTGACCTGCAAGGAAGAAAATGATCGAGCAATGGAAATAGAAGAGGAAGAAGAATTGGATTTAAGAGAATATGGTCATGATGACTCCTCTCCTGCAAGTAAGTTGCTGAATAGTTTGTATAGTTAAAATATTCATTACAATTCATAACAATGTGTTATTTAGATTTACCTGAATTGAAGCAAATGGCTTTTGTAGGACACTATCTTCAGTGGTTACATTTGAAAGAGTGAAAGTGTCTGCTATTATTTTGTCTCCATGTCTCTAAGTCATATGTCTCTGTTACATGAACATTTAATCAGGCAATTTAATGAGGAGAAAAACAAAGAGAGACGTTACAAACGCCCCCAGCATCAACTGGACATCAGGGAGAAACAACATGAATGCTTCCAGTGTGGAAAGACCTTTAATCAAATAAGTAATCTCAAAAGACACCAGATGATCCACACTGGGGAAAAGCCACATCAGTGTACTACATGTGGCAAGAGTTTCAGGAGTAGCTCAGATCTCACCATCCATCAGATGACACATACTGGAGAAAAGCCACATCTGTGTTTTCAGTGTGGACATAATGTAATCTCAATAGACACCAGAGGATCCACACTGGGGAAAAGCCGTATCAGTGTTCTCATTGTGAAAAGGCCTTTACTGAAATGGGTAAACTAAAAATCCACCAGAGGATCCACACCAGAGAAAAGCCATATCAGTGTACTACATGTGGGAAGACTTTCAGGAACAGCAAAGAACTAACCAGCCACCAGATTACACATACTGGAGAAAAGTCATATCAGTGTTCTCAGTGTGGAAAAGCCTTTTGTCAAGTTTCTGATCTCAAGAAACACCAGAGGATCCATACTGGGGAAAAGCCATATCAGTGTTCAATATGTGGGAAGAGTTTCAAGAGGAGCACACACACCTTTACTCCCATCAGATCACCCATAGATGAGAATTTCTCTATGACATCAGGGGAAGGGGGGGGGGGGGGGGGGGGCATAATTAAACTGTAAAAACCTCAAGGTGCATTAAACATACAAAAAGTAAACTCTCATCAGTAAAGTTCATGTGAAAGGACCATAGCAAGTCATCCACCATGTACTGGGGGGGGGGGGGGGGGGGGGTTGTAGAAATACTCTGTGCCATTGGTAACGCCATTTAACCATAGTTCAATATCACACAACGAGAAAAAAGGATTGTTGTTGTGGAAAATCTTCCAATCAAACCTCTCTTTTTGAGAAACATTAGAGGTGGGAGAAAAACCTTGCAAATGGTTAATATTACAAAACACAACCTTCCAAAAGGGTTGTGTTGGAAATGGAGACACGACGAAATTACTGGGTTTATAACTTTCACACTGTTTTCCTCTGTGAGGAGTATGATCACAAATATGTGATTAGAATGTTGCCTACTGAAAGTAATGTAATGGACTCGAGGAACTGTTATGAATGGCAGTTAATGTACATTCTTGAATTGAAAGATATAATTCCTGAATGAATTGCATACAACTTGCTCCTTAAAGGGTTAATCTTTCCTGGTAAGCTTATGCACTGCCACAGTATACATACTGAGGGAAAATAAATGCTCACGGTGTGGAAGCCTGATCGCTCCTCAGCCACAATATCACACCAGGAGTTCATACCGGAGCAAAGGCTTTCATGTTTTCAGTCTGTGGGAACAGGTTTTCTTAAGCTCTAGCCACGAGAGCTATCTCTAGACACAGACACAGACAGTTAAAGCCATCAGTACAATGCACCCATGATTAGGGTTGGGTATCGAGAACCGGTACCAATACGGCACCGGTTCCATACAACCGGTACCTACCCGGACCGAAATGCAACGCATATTTCGGTGCTTCCTTTCGGTGCCTGAGCCGATTTAATTTTATTATTTAATTTTTTTTTTAAATTAAAATTAATAATTTAACAAAAGTAGGGATAGCTAACGAGATGTAACGTTAGTGGTGTAGATCTTTCTGAGTATGATCTGTATACTTTTTTGGGTTGCTAAGAGATTTCGTGGGGCACATATAAAACTGCTCCATCTCCCAATGTAGACTCTTGCCTGTGTCGCTCACGCTCATTGGTGATAAGGTAGCATTCCATATGGGACTAGTGGAAACGGGATTTGTGTTGAGTTGCCATGGTAATGGGCTGACTTGTGAGTGGTTTTGGTTTCAAGATAAGTGTGGTTGTTCTAAGCAGAAGTTGGATACGCTTTATTAAACGGAGAGCTACCGTCTCATCCAAAGATATTCCTTCTCAGTGTGAGTTCTTACGAGAGCACTAACTTGGACGCTACAATAACATTGCAACAGTCTAATGACGGCGAAGAGCAGGCAGCCTTGCACAGAGCAAGCACAAACAGAGCTAACCATCAATATAACGGAGAAAATGCCGAAAGGTAAACGATTAAAAGTGTGGCTGTATTTCGCACAAAAAGATTCAAACAAGGCGAAGTGCAGCATATGCAACAACAAAATTGTGTGTTAAGGGGGAGAGAAGTCAAGAGGCAAAGGCAGATCAAAAATCACAGATTGAAGACTAAACGGAAATGCCAGCAGCCCTAAACCTAAACTCTTAAAGGGGCAGTACACATTCACGAATCCAGTGGGTTTAAATAAATGCAAACAAAATAATATTTTTTTTTACTCTGAAGGCAAATATGCTCACATTTCTGCAAAAGAATTACTGAAGTGTCGGTTCTGGCACCGTTTAGGCACCGGTATCGTTTTAAAAGTATCGGCTCAGTACCGGTATCGGAAAAAAACCAAACGATACCCATCCCTACCCATGATTACACAAAATGTGGATTCTGATAAGAACTCATGGCTGAGTGGAGGTCTATCCATGAATCATTTATGATCCGGCTACTAATGGGAACGTATGGAATGTAGACACCCATTCTTGCATGTGAGGTCTGTGGTACTCTGTTACTTGCATGGTAAAATTGTAATGTCTGCTAGTAAGTTGGTGCGTGTGTTTGAAGTGGGATTTCTGCCAAAAATAAACACTAAGTGAATTGTATTTAGAATTGTTACATTTGAAACAGAAAAATGAACTGTTCTTAAGACGTGTGGTCCTTGCTCTAAAGGATCTGTACCGTCTCTGTGAGGGCAGGCGAGTAAACAGGTGGTGGCCTGGGTGAGAGGGGTCTTTTAAGATGTTATTGGCCCTGCTAAGGTAGCGGGAGTCGGCAATGGATTCCGGGGAGGACAGTGAGCAGCCAGTGACCTCAACATCGTATCAGAACCTGGTGTTCTGATAGGCTTCTTGGATTGCTAAAATCATGATAAAAGGATTAAAAGTCTTAAGTCATTAAACCCTTAAAACAGTTTAAAATAGAAAAAGTAAAAATAGTGCAAGTTACAGAGAAATAAATAGTGTCAGGTAAAATTATTTAAATGCTTTGGTAAAAAATATTGTTTTGCCTTTTAAAGATGTCTAGCGTGTTTTGGTTCTCTAATATTAACGGGTAATGTGTTCCATAATTTTGGGGCGTAGTTGACAAAGGCTGCATCACCAATCTTCTTATGACTGCTTCTGGTCATCTGTAACAGACCTGTATCTGATGATCGCAGTGTTTTAGCTGGTGTGTAGCTAGTAAGAGAGTTATTAATGTAGCTAGGTTCTTGTCCATTTAGAGCTTTGTATGTGAGGAAGAGGACCTTAAAGTAAATTCTAAAGGTAACAGGAAGCCAGTGTAAGTTAGCTAAGACAGGACTAATGTGTTCTGGCCTTTTAGTTTTGGTTAATAGTCTAGCTCCAGAGTTTTGAATGAGCTGGAGTCTTTCAGTTGTTTTCTTGGGACGCCCAGCAAAAAGTGAATTACAGTAGTCTAGCAGGCTGGATATGAAAGCATGAATAAGCTTCTCTGCATCATTTTGGTTTATGAATGGTCGTACCTTTGCTATGTTCCTGAGGTGAAAGCTGTTTTGGTCGCTTTGTTAATGTGGGAGTTGAAATTAAAATCTGAGTCCAGGATGACACAGAGACTTATCACTTAGGTTTAATCCACCATGTTAAACCTCCTATATTCTTGGTCAGGATCTCTCTTTTTAATTTGCGGCCGATTAGTGCCAAGAGCAGGCCATGGCTCATCAGATAGTGTCCGGTTGAGAGTGAGGTCTCTTTGGATTAGTGCCAAGAGCAGGCTATGGCTCATCAGATAGTGTCCGGTTGAGAGTGAGGTCTCTTTGGATTAATGCCAAGAGCAGGCTATGGCTCATCAGATAGTGTCCGGTTGAGAGTGAGGTCTCTTTGGATTAGTGCCAAGAGCAGGCCATGGCTCATCAGATAGTGTCCGGTTGAGAAGTTTGTCTGAGCAGCAATCCCGTCCAGAAATCGCTCACCATCATGGATCTGGTACAGGGCAGAAACCCGAGCTTCCAACTTCGTGATCTTCTTTTTTTTTTTTCAAGTTGAGAACCCTAACAGTCTGGAGAGTCTTTGAGTGTCATGGGGCTGAGTGGCTAAGCTAGCCTAGGTTAACTGAAGCTAAACTAGGCTACTCTCTGATAGGGTGTAGAAAATCATTTAAATTCCAGGGAGGCACTGTATGAGCCGAGGAATTAGCTTGAAAGTGGATAAAGTAGTTAGGCAGTATCTAAGTAGCATTAATGTAACATTTAATGTGAAAAAAGCAGGCGATAGCAGGAGCAGCAGTGAGGAGCTGCTTCCTGGAGGAGTGTCTTATCTATCTGTGTTAATATTAACTCTTCTACTTCCATCTATTAGAATTTTTTGAATTAAATTGACGAAAATATAACATCAGCTAGATAACTGATAGGATTTTAAAAATAATAATGCTATATTTGAAAATATTTCATGCCATTGGAACTCAGACATTTTTACTGTTTAAGGTTAAACCAAAGTTGATTTAAAAAACATAATTAAAACCCCCTAACTTTATCTTTTGCTTTACTCAATGAAATGTCAGACCTATTGAGAATAGAGAAACCATGGGAATACCTTAATGATGGGATATAATTTACAGTCTTTAACATTTAAGACATTTAAAATGCCCGCCATCCTTTTGTCTCCAGATCTCATGTGCCTGAATCTCTACTTACATTAACAGTGCATTCTCAGGCTGTTCACTTCTAGCCTAAGGGACTTCCAAGTGATATACAATTATAGCAAATAGCCTGTAAATCAAAAATACATTGTTTTCAGTGTTTTTGTGCTAAAGTTACAAATAGAGGAGAAAGAGGATATTATTTAAAAAATATTTTCTAATGTTATAGGAGACCTTCAAAGGATCCATTCAAGCAAAAGGACTATAGGGGAAAGAAGAAAGAAAGTCATCATACATCATAAATCGAACACAAGGAAGGAAATACATAAATGCTCCCAGTGTTTCAAAACCTTTGGTACACCTTCCGCTCTTGCTATTCATCAACGAACACACACAGGAGAAAAGCCCCATCAATGTTCTCAGTGTGGAAAGGCCTTTACTCAAATGTATCATCTCAAGACACACCAGAGGATCCATACTGGGGAAAAGCCCCATCAGTGCTCTCAGTGCGGAAAAACATTTAGTTGTATGTCTTATCTCAAGACACACCAGATGATCCATACTGGGGAAAAGCCATATCAGTGTTCTCAGTGTGGAAAGGCTTTTACTGAAATGGGTACTCTCAAGAAGCACCAGAGAATCCATACTGGGGAAAAGCCATATCAGTGTTCTCAGTGTGGAAAGGCTTTTACTGAAATGGGTACTCTCAAGAAACACCAGAGAATCCATACTGGGGAAAAGCCATATCAGTGTACTATATGTGGGAAGGATTTCAGGTTTAGCAAATCACTAACTGTCCACCAGCTGACACATACAGGAGAAAAGCCCCATCAATGTTCTCAGTGTGGAAAGACTTTTAGCCATACGTCTAATCTCAAGAGACATCAGAGGATCCACAATGGGGAAAAGCCATACGAGTGTATTACATGTGGGAAGACTTTCAGGTTTAGCAAATCACTAACTGTCCACCAGATGACACATGCAGGAGAAAAGCCACATCAGTGTACAATATGTGGGAAGGGTTTCAAGAGGAGCACACATCTTACCTCCCATCAGATTACCCATAGATGAGAAAAGCCTTATCTGTGTTGTCAGGTTAGGGGTGGGGAGGGGTGGGGGTGGGGGGGAGGGGGGGGCACCCTTATTAAAACTTTCAAACCTCAAATTACATTTAACATTCGAAAGTAAACTCCCATCAGTGCAGTTTATGTGAAATTACCCTAAGAAGTCATCCACCATGCTGGCTACTGATGCTTACGTATGAAATGTAGACACCCATTCTTGCATGTGAGATCTGTGTTACTCTGTTACTTGCATGGTAATATTGTAATGTCTGCTAGAAAGTCGGTGCCTGTGTTTGAAGTGGAATTTCTGCCAAAAATAAAGCTTTTGATTTAAGTGAATTGTATTTATAATTGTTACATTTGAAACAGAAAAAAAAACTGTTCTTAAGACGCGTGGTCCTTGCTCTAAAGGATCTGTACCGTCTCTGTGAGGGCAGGGGAGTAAACAGGTGGTGGTCTGGGTAAGAGGGGTCTTTTAAGATGTGATTGGCCCTGCTAAGGTAGCGGGAGTGGGCAATGGATTCCAGGGAGGGCAGTGAGCAGCTAGTTATTTTATTTTTTTGTGCTGTGTTGATGACCCTTTGGAAGGCTCTTTAGTCTGCTGCAGCGCAATAGGAGTACCAAGCCAAGATGCGGTAGATGAGTGCACTTTCGAAAGTGATGTGTAGAAGGCCACCATCAGTATACACTCCAGGTTGTTTTTCTTGAGTACTCTCAGGAAGTGTAGTCGCTACTGTGCTTTTTTTGCTGTCTCTGAGGTGTTTGCAGACCATGAGACGTCATCTGTTATGTAGGCTCCTAGGAACTTGAAGGTGTGGACCTTCTCCACGCAGTCCCCGTCCCCGTAGAGTGGGGCCGGATCTGCACTCTGCCTTCTGTAGTCCAGAATTAATTATTTTGTTTTTGTGGAGTTCAGATAGATAGATAGATGGATACTTTATTCATCCCGAGGGAAATTAAGGTCATCCAGTAGCTTAACTTACATACATACATGAATCACAATAAATACAAAAAACACAACAAATACAAAACAATAACAATACACATAGGGAGAACATTTACACAGGGGGTGGGGTGTTTACCAGCCTGTCAAGTCGCCCTGCATCCCTCTTCTTAATGCCACCTCCCCAGCACACCACAGCATAGAAAAGGACGCTGGCAACAACAGACTGGTAAAACATGCGCAGGAGTTTGTCGCAGACATTGAAGGACCTCAGCCTCCTCAGAAAGTAGAGTCGGCTCTGGCCCTTCTTGTAGATGGCATTTGTGTTAGCTGACCAGTCCAGTTTATTGTCCAGATGAACTCCTAAGTACTTGTAGGTGCTGACCACCTCCACACTGACACCCTCTATGGAGACTGGTAGCAGAGGAGGCTGAGACCTCCTAAAATCTACCACCATCTCCTTGGTCTTGGAGGTGTTCAGCAGCAGGTGGTTATGCCTACACCACTGCACAAAGTTGTCCACCAGGCTCCTGTACTCACCCTCCTGTCCATCCCTGATACACCCCACAACAGCAGAGTCATCTGTGTGTCCAGTTAGATTGCTGTCTGAGCACCACACTGTCAGTTTCTGTACTTCATCTCTGTACGCTCATTTGTCATCTTCTGATATGAGCCGGACCATGATGGTGTCATCAGCAAATTTAATGAGGGTGTTGGTGGGATGGGCTGGAGCACAGTCATGAGTGTACAAGGAGTACAGAAGTGTACTCAGCACACAGCCTTGTGGAGAGCCAGTGCTTAGCGTGATGGTTGAGGAGAGGTGGAGGCGGAGTTTTACAGTTTGTGGGCAGTTTGTGAGGAAGTCCTATATCCAAGTGCAGATGGAGGGGGAGAGGCCTAGAGCAGTTCATTTGCTGACTAGTTTGTCAGGGATGATTGTATTAAAAGCTGAGCTCAAATGTGAAACCGTGAAACCAGTTTCTCAAAGCACCTCATGATTACAGATGTAAGTGCTATAGGTCTATAGTCATTCAAGCTCTTGATGGCTGGTTTCTTAGGGACGGAATGATGATGGCTGATTTTAGGCAGGGTGGGATGGTGGCTAGAGTAAGAGAAAGGTTAAAGACCTTAGTGAAGACCCCAGCGAGTTGGTTGGCATAGGAATTGAGTACCTTACCAGATACTCCGTCAGGGCCAGAGAGTGTGGCTGCTGGGGGTTGGTGGAGTCAGTGCAATTGTGGCAGTGTTGACCTCAAAACGGGCAAAGAAATTACTAAATTCCTCTGCCAGTGAGGCATCAGCGTGGACAGTGCTGGTGTTGCTTTTCTTGTAGTTGGTGATGTTTTGAATTCCCTGCCACACTCTCCTTGAATTATTATTAGTGAGATGGTCTTCAATTTTTTTCCTTGTAAGCCTTCCTGGCATCTTTGATGCCACTCTTCAGGTTGGCTCTAGCAGTACTATACAGGGCCTTGTCACCTGACCTGAAGGTGTAGTTCTGCTCCTGGAGTAGGGTCTTGACCTTGCTTGTCATCCAGAGTTTCTGGTTAGGATACACCCGAATCGCTTTGACTGCTGTCACAGTGTCTCTACAATGATTGATGTAGGACAGTACAGTTCCTGTATATTCCTCCAGGTCCTGTTGTTCATTAGGCAGCTTCTAGCGTGTGCTAATATTAACTCATGTTACTATCTATGATTGCTAACTTGTGTCAATAAGAAGCTGCACAGGCACCCCAAGGGCTTCTACCTCTTTCTATTATAATTATATGAGTTAAATTGAGGTGAATGTAACATCAGTTGGATAACTGATCGAATTTTTTAAATAATAATAATATATTTAAAATTATTTCATGCCATCTGAACATTTTTAATGTTTAAGGTTGAACCAAAGTTTATTTAAATATCATAAATTAACCCCCCTGGCTTTATCATTTGCTTAACTTAATGAAATGTCAGACCTATTTGGAATAGAGATGCCATGGGAATACCTAAATGATGGGACATAATTTGAAGTCTTTAACATTTAAGACATTTAAAATGCCCGCCATCCTTTGTCTCCAGATCTCTAATTAATATGCCTGAATCTCTGCTTACATTAACAGTGCATTCTAAGGGTGTTCTTCTAGCCTAAGGGACTTCCAAGTGATACTTTTATAGCAAATAGCCAGTCAATCATAGTTTTCAGTGTTCTTGTGCTAATGTTACAAATAGAGGAGTAAGAGGATATTATTTAAAAAATATTTTCTAATTTTATAGGAGACCTTCAAAGGATCCATTCAAGCAAAAGGATTATGGGGGGAAGAAGAAAGAAAGTCATCATACATCAGCAATCGAACAAAAGGAAGAAAAGACATGAATGCTCCCAGTGTTCCAAAACCTTTGAAACACCTTCCTCTCTTGCAATTCATCAACGCACACACACAGGAGAAAAGCCCTATCAATGTTTTCAGTGTGGAAAGGCCTTTAATCAAACGGGTGATCTCAAGACACACCAGAGGATCCACACTGGGGAAAAGCCATATCATTGTTCTCAGTGTGGAAAGACCTTTAGACTAAAGGGTGATCTCAAGAAACACCTGATGACACATACTGGAGAAAAGCCACATCAGTGTACTTTATGTGGGAAGGGTTTCAAAACTAGCAATGAACTTAGATTCCATAAAATGACACATACTGGAGAAAAGCCACATCAGTGTTCTCAGTGTGGAAAGTCTTTTAGTCAGATGTGTAATCTCAAGACACACCAGATGATCCATACTGGGGAAAAGCCATATCATTGTCCTCAATGTGGAAAGACCTTTACTCAAATGTCTAATCTCAAGAAACACCAGAGGATTCACACAGGGGAAAAGCCTTAGAAAAACTCTATGCAAATGTTACTGCATTTCACCCTGATATTCCACCTTTAATTGTTTACTGTGCTTTTAATTGCACAAAAGCTACACCTGGATGTTAAACTGCAATTTATTTCTGCTTCTTTTGGCTTCCTAATGGTGGTATAAGTGCATGCATGTTTTGTCCCAATCACTGCCATTGCTTCAAGTCCCATTCGTTTGATGTCATGTGTGTGATGGACTGACGATAATGCTGAAGTTAGTGTGAGATTAGAAATGAGTTTTACGTTAACAACATCCCTGGATCTATTTATATTATACTTTTATTAAACCCAATACAAATATTCATGCATCATGCATTTCAATAACATTTTACTATTGCTGCAATGAGCAAGCAGTAAACATAATATTACTATTATTGTTGTTGTCTTGTGTTCCTGAGTAGGTTGCATAGATTGTCTGAAAAACACCTCCGAAATTACACAAATGCTTTTATTAGAAATTAATGAAATGTATTAAACACAAATAAGACACTTATACACCCAGCTCCTGACTAGGGTTATGACAACATTCTCAATAAGGACCCAGCTCCTGACTCGGGTCATGACAGCATTCTCAAGAAGGACCAGCTCCTGACTCGGGTCATGACAACATTCTCAAGAGGGACCCAACTCCTGACTCGGGTCTCCGTTGAAAATCAACCTGCATTGACACCTGCTCTGCAGGTCTGGGCATTGTATGTAGCTGGTTTGATAACTTGTGAATACCTTTTTGATATGGTCTCCCATGTAGGCTTGATTAGTAACCTGGTGCAGACTGAAGAAGAGGGTTTATATAGCTGGGTAACTTCAGTAGTCACTAAGAACCCATGGCTTAATGCAGGCATTTACATAAATCACTGATGATCAAGCTACCGATGGGTGTGTATGAAATGTAAGCTCCCATTAATATTTGTATATTGTCTTTATGGAGTCTTTACCTGCATGTTTATATTATTTCTTATTGTTTATGGAAAGGCCTTAAGCCAAATGTGCCATCTCAAAAAGTACTTGGCTCAACCTGCACTTAAGCAGCAACAGGCCTGCACTTCTTTTTTTATTCTTTCTATGTCGTTTTATAAGCAGTATTTATTGTTACACCAGGTTTTTAATGCTCTTAGCTTGATTGTTCTCTCCCTTGTACGTCGCTTTGGACAAAAGCGTCTGCTAAATGACTAAATGTAAATATAAATGTAAAATAAATTATAATTTGAGGTTTTTTCCCCCCAAATATGTATATGTGGGATGGGGGGATGTGTGTATGTGCAATATATAATCGACAAGCAGCAGTTAGCGCTTGTACAAAAAAAAAAAAAATGTTTGTACAGCATCCGAAATGGATGACCTTAACAGCACCTCATATGAAGATTATCTACAGCTCAAAGATGTGCTGAGTGTCAGAGATGGGGATAAAAGAAAGAGGACATGGGGGAGGGTGCATAGCATTGTCATTGAAAAGGGTAGACACAGAAAAACATGACTACCTCGAGAAAACAGTCTCTGTACTCACTGTATTAATGGGGTAGTTGATGAAGAGTTTCTTTTCCTGACAGAATGTAATGAGGACAGAGGACATTTGCTCTGGGTTTACAAAAATATAAAGAGAATAAATATAATCATTCTTTGGTCATTTTGTTCACATGAATATGGTTTATTCCTGTTTTAATCTTAAAGTAAGAATTAAAGATAAATCAAAGCAAACATCTTGAAAGACCACTTGAGAGCAATGACAGTACTGTAAACAGAAATGTCAAACAGTTACTGCAGCTGTGTAAAAACCTGGGTCTGTTCATTCCTGATGGTGGAAGGACAAGGTGACCCTCTGGGTAGATTCACCTGCTGCTCACTTCTCTGCAGTAGTGTAGTAACTCAAGCAGTCACAGATACAAGTCATATCATGTCTAAAAAAGACCAACAACCCAGAAACATCATCTGAAACAAAATAACAAACACCTCTCCTCACTCTCCCCAAACTCTCAAATTTATGTGGAAAAATCTCTTAATATGAGTGTGAACCTCATAGCAAATATACAAATTGAAAATATGATGTCATTTCTTCTACAGGGAAAATATATTAGATCCTGCTCAAGAACTATTGACTTGATTGATTTACACAAACTAGAATGTAAGTACAAACTGAATAATCTGGACTCTGCTGTATCTTAAATTTAAAAATGTAACAACTCAAAAACAAAGGAAAGCATTTGGCTGACGGAAAACCTCCATCGCTCTCTCCCTCTCTCTCTATCTCTCTCTTTCACAGGTGTAGGAACTCGCTCTCTGAAACCCTCTATTTAAAAAAAAACTGATGTTATTATGTCAATTATGTCTTTATTACAAACAATCATGACACAATGTCTCATCATCTCATTAATATAGCAGCATAAATGTTATATTCGCTTATCATGCTGATAGATGTGACAGTTGACAGTGTTGATGTTTTTGAAATGTTCTCTGGTGTAGGTTGGATAAATAACCAGATGCAGACTGAAGAAGAGGGTTTCTTTAGATGGGTAACTTCAGTAGTCACTGGGCAGGAAAACATGGCTGAATACAGATGTGTCCATGAACCACTGATGATCGAGCTACTGATGGGGACGTATGGAATGTAGACATCCAGAAGAAAAGAGTGAAAATAACTTTAGCCAATGTGTGCTCTAAAGAGACACCAGAGGATCCATGAAACTTTATAATTCTAAATGTAGGGTACTTAATCAAAGCTGAGCAAAGAACTCTACTGTTGATCAGCCCACCACCTCTTATCCTTTCCTTTTTTATCATTTACATGATTTGTGTTTATTCTGTTGTATTGTTTAACCCTCCTATTATGTTCAAATTTTATTCACATCTATTATGCTTGGGGTCAATTTGACAGACCTGGAAAAAGCAGACTCACATGTGAGAATGCTTTTCATAGACTTTAGTTCAGCTTTTAACACTATAATCCCACAACAACTCATCTGTAAACTGGACCAGCTGGGGCTCAACACTTCCCTTTGCAATTGGGTATTAGACCTAAGTGAGCGTCCACAAGCAGTACAAGTCTGTTACAACACCTCGAGCAGCATCACACTCAGCACAGGGGCCCCACAAGGCTGTGTGCTCAGTCCCCTGCTCTTCACCCTGCTGACTCACGACTGCACACCAACCTACAGCACCAACCACATGGTGAAGTTCAGACGTGTTACGCCCCAACTTTAGTGGCTCTATGGGGCGAACAAACAATCCACCACTGACCCAAGTAACTACAAAAACACCTTTTAAAAGTACCAAATCCATGGGATTTATTTACAACAATTACACAACACTACATGACAAAAATCCCAGGTTGAGAGGCAGCAAGACCAGCAGTCCCCATGCAAAAAGCCTCTCCCCTGCAGCAGGAAACTGGAGTCTTTAAGTGCTGCTTGACCACCTGGCCAGGTGCATCTCATCTGGTCAGGTGCATCTCATCTGGCAATCAGGGGAACACAACATGGGCGGAGCTACAGAAAACGGAGGGAAAGTGACAAACAAAGAACACAACACATGTGGTCGTAACACCCCCACACTTAAAACAATGAATATACAGTGAGTCACATACAATAACACTTACAAGTTCATTGTGACTAGTTTTAGAGTACAATGATTAAGCATTAAAGACAGGGACTGCTTCTTACAAAAAGGTTTTAACTTAAGGTCAGAGGGGAATCAAAAAGCTTGCCGTCATGACAAACGAAGTCTAACAAGGTCTAAGTTCTTTCAAAAAGGTCAACAAAACTACTGCTACTTAATGGAAGGATAGCAGCCGAACAAACAGGTAGCCATACAAAGTGGGTAACACTCCCAAAAGACACAAAATGGCCACCACCATGAGGTGAACAAACAAAATCCAAACAAAGTTACTGCATCTTCCCACAACCGCACGGCACCACAGGTGCCCAACACAAAGTGGAGTGCAACAGCCACCAATCCACAAGGTTCACACAGTAGTCATCACTACAAACAAAATGTTGCCAGCTTACACCTAAGCTGCAACCAAACAGTGACCCAAGTTAAGTGAACTGCCACTACCACTACACAAAATGGGCACCACGTGGTCTTCTACCACATACACAAGTTAGTGATGGATGCAAAAAAAACAGCAACACACAAAACTAGAATGCGTTTCGTGAACGAACTGCGAGAGTGTGCTTGCTCTGTTGCGGCCATGACCGAGAGAACAAGTGCCTTGGAATTGGGGCAGGTGTCAGCTCTCCAGCTCTCCCTGCTGGATGAGCATGCACAAATGAGTATGCACAAATGAGTATGCATGAGTGAGTATGCACGAGTGAGTATGCACGAGTGAGTATGCACGAGTGAGTATGCACGAGTGAGTATGCACGAGTGAGTAAACATGAGTGAGTAAACATGAGTGAGTAAACATGAGTGAGTAAACATGAGTGAGTATGCATGAGTGAGTATGCATGAGTGAGTAAACATGAGTGAGTACGCATGAGTGAGTACGCATGAGTGAGTAAACATGAGTGAGTATGCATGAGTAAGTATGCATGAGTGAGTATGCACGAGTGAGTAAACATGAGTGAGTATGCATGAGTGAGTAGAGCCCTGGTATGGAAGGTGTCTTAATATTCCTAGTTATACAGTTGAATGGAGAGGGACAGAGAGAGAAGAGGAACCGTGCGCAGGTGTCAGTGAGAGTTGTCAGTGAATCACAGGTGCAAGCCAGTTTAATGAGCCTATTATGATGTCATAATGCCTCAAAGTTCTGCCATGCAAGTCTATGGAGAAAAAAGGTGATGGAAAAAGAGGAAGAAAAAAGGAGTGGCAAGGAGTACCGCCACGAAAAGTCATAGCAGCTTGCACCGGATCGGGCCGGACGTTTTGGTGTTTGAACGGCGTCTCTATCTCAATCGGGCGAGGAGTAGTTAGCTGCAAGAAAAACTACTAGAATAAAAAAAATAGTAAAAAACGAAGAACAATAGTGTGCTTCCCTTCGGGCAAGCACACTAATGACCTTATGTAGTGGGTGTGGCCTTCCAAGCCAAGATCCACTGATCTCTGGAGCGACCACCTCCCACAGACAAAAAGGGCACAACACAACTGATTAGCTGCAATTCAAACATGTAAAAGACTCAACACACAAGTGGCCCAACCAAACGTGGACTGCAACAACCACAACTCACAAATGGGTCACACAGTAGTACTCACTACGCACAAAATGTTGCCAGCTTACACCTAAGCTGCAACCGAAACAGTAGTACTCACTACACACAAAATGTTGCCAGCTTACACCTAAGCTGCAACCACAATTCCAAATTTACAGCCACGCAAGACAAAACTACCATATAACAAATAGAAAACCACTCAGGCAGACCCGTTGCTGTGAAAGTGCAAATGACTGGAATTCCTTCAGAGAAAACACCCCAACCTGTCTACAAAGATGGCTAATGTTCCTAGCTAGTCTTCAGTGGCGCCCCGGGAGGCTCCTTTAAACGTTGAGCTCTGTAAGCAGGCAGCAGACCCAATACAAAGCCTACTGCCACACTCAGAAACGTACCCACGTCCAGGTATACCACCAAAAACAAAAAAGGCAAAATAACAAAGTGGCAAGACTCTATCGTCCTGCCCGACGGCTATCTAATTAGGATGCTCTCCAAACCTCCAGGTCACTCAGGCAACTACCAGTCACAAGCACTAAGCAAACAACAGATGATCTAACAAAAGGATGACCACTACTCAACACAAAGGCCATTAGCTACACACAAAAAACCTTACAAATCTACCCCATGGATGTTCAATCCCGGACGAGCCCCCATCTTTGTTACGCCCCAACTTTAGTGGCTCTATGGGGCGAACAAACAATCCACCACTGACCCAAGTAACTACAAAAACACCTTTTAAAAGTACCAAATCCATGGGATTTATTTACAACAATTACACAATCCCAGGTTGAGAGGCAGCAAGACCAGCAGTCCCCATGCAAAAAGCCTCTCCCCTGCAGCAGGAAACTGGAGTCTTTAAGTGCTGCTTGACCACCTGGCCAGGTGCATCTCATCTGGTCAGGTGCATCTCATCTGGCAATCAGGGGAACACAACATGGGCGGAGCTACAGAAAACGGAGGGAAAGTGACAAACAAAGAACACAACACATGTGGTCGTAACAAGACGACACAACTCTGGTGGGTCTCATCACCAAGAACGATGAGACCTACTACAGGAAGGAGGTCAACCTTTTGGCCACTTGGTGCAGAGACAACAACCTCCTGATGAATGTCAGCAAAACGATGGAGACTGTGGTTGACTTCAGGGGAAGCCACACTGAACACCCATCACTGGCCATTGATGGTGCTGCTGTGGAGCGAGTGAGCAGCACTACATTTCTGGGGATGCGCATCCGTGAGGACCTCTCCTGGGCCACCAACTCTGCATCACTGGCGAAGAAAGCCCAGCGGCGCTCCCATACCAATCCTGAACACTTTCTACCGGGGCACCATTGAAAGCATCCTGTCCAGCTGCATCACTGTGTGGCGAAGTAGCTGCACTGAACACAGCAGAAATGCACTGCAACCCATAGTGAACACACCTGGTAAGATCATTGGTGCCCCACTCCCTTCCTTGCAAGACATATATGCCAACCGGCTCACCCGGAAAGCAACCTCGATTGTGAGTGACACCAGCCACCCCGCATACAGCCTGTTCAGCCTCCTACCCTCTGGAAGAAGGAAATAGGACCCTCCATTGCCGCACCACCAGACTTAGTAATAGCTTCATTCACCAAGCTGTCAGGAAGCTAAATTCTCTCCCCTCACTCCCCCCAGCCATATCTGACAGTCTGACAAGAGGCTGAAATACCCAGTAGTTACCCACTTATTGCGTTTACGGTGTCTATATGGCTTCTTTACCTGCAGGTTTATAATTTAATGTATGTTGGTGTATGGGTATGTGGATAAGAGTCTCTTCCTGTTTGTTTAATGGACGTCTATAAAAGTAAAGTTCAATGAATTGTCTTATGTGACTTGTATTTATTTCTGTTGTATTCTTAATGTAGGGTACGTAATCGTAGGAGTGCATACATTGTAGTTGAGCAAGATATTCAACTGCCATTCACAATCAAACCAAATAAAAAGTATTCTGAATTGACACAAACACCTGTACAGTGGGCAGAGTGGGTTGGTCTGTATACGTGATGGCTATTGCAATAGCTGTAAAGTGCAGAGTGGGTTGGTCTGTATAAACATGCTGGCTATTGTAATAGCTGTTCAGTGGTCATTTGGTCTGTATAAACATGCTGGCTATTGTGATAGCTGTTCAGTGGTCATTTGGTCTGTATAAACATGCTGGCTATTGTGATAGCTGTTCAGTGGTCAGTTGGTCTGTATACGTGATGGCTATTGTAATAGCTGTTCAGTGGTCATTTGGTCTGTATAAACATGCTGGCTATTGTGATAGCTGTTCAGTGGTCAGTTGGTCTGTATACGTGATGGCTATTGTAATAGCTGCACAGTGGTCAGTTGGTCTGTATACGTGATGGCTATTGTAACAGCTGTACAGTGCATAGGGGGTTGGTCTGTATACATGCTGGCTATTGTAATAGCTGCAGAGTGTTCAGAGGGGGTTTATCGGACTAATTGCCGGCTTTATCGAGTATTCAGAGTGGGAAATCTTCATGCAGGCAGGACCTTAAAAAACATCTTTTAATATTTAGTCTTAAAACAGAATTCAATTCAATTTTATTTATATAGCGCCATAACAATACATTTGCCTCTAGGCGCTTAACAGAGCCCAATGAATGAACCCCCTTAGTGCATGCACAATGGCAACAGGGGCAAGAAAATATTCCTATTAGGCAGGAAGAAACCTTAAGTAGAGCCACGGCACATAAGGGGGGACCCATCTGCTTGAGGTCGGCCGGGTGGAGATCGGAAGGGGGGAAGGGGGGAAGGGGGAGGGTTGTGTGGTAGAAGGGGAAGGGAAACAACAGGGGTTATACACAGCCAGCATTTGGTCGCTGGACATAGTATACTTACAGACATCCGGTGGTAAATACATGATACAGGCAGGACCAGTTTAGTGTACTCATAGGGTTACTGTTACAGGGGTAAGGGATGTAGGGACAGAGAAACATTTCAGTCGTGGCAATTATGTATATTGTACATAAATGCTAGCATAGGGTATGGGGTACAGTAAGTGTACAGCAATGCAGTGGCGGTGGGTGCAATTGGCCGAGGGTTTCTCCAGGTATACCAGGTGGAGAGACTACAGCAGCGTCCCATGGCGGAGATAATCTAGATTAGGAGGGAAAGAAAAGGAAGAAAATGAGTGGGTAGAGTTCAGCTGTCCATGAGCGTAGATGAGGAGTGGTGGGTCTGAGGAGCAATGTTTCCACTTCCATCAGCAATTGGAACATGCTATAAGGGAGAGAGAACATTTATGTTAGTAGACATCAATATCAGAAACAGATAGGGAGATACCTTTGGGCAGAGTCATAGAAAACAGAGTTGCGACACGCTTTGATGTCGCCGCTAGGGCTGTCACGTGGTTCATGTAAGCCTCAGTAGTTCCTAAGAAACCGCAAGCTGTCATTGACTTGTATGGTACAGTAAGCTATTGCATGGTAAATATCATATCATAAGCACACGTATGCTGTATGTAACGTATTTTAGTGTGGTATGCTTTTGCGCTGTGGTTAAACATGGGAAGTACTGCATTTATTACTTTTGAATAATAATAATAATACACGTTTGGAGGGAAAATTTTGTGTGAGTTTGGCCAGGTTACTTACGTGAGTGGTGCTATCCTTACGTTCTGCATTTGCACTTAGATAAACAAGTTACCATCTAACTTGTACTGTTATTGGACTCTAAGCACTATCAGCACTTTTGTTAAATATCACTTTTTCCAAAGTATTTTTATCTTTATAACCAAGTTGTTATTTTGAAAGGACATGTAGGAGACTAAAGGACATTAAATGACATTACAGTTTAGTTATTTTTGTAGGACATGCATCAGAACCATGGAGATTTTAATATGGAGCCATGTATCAGATCTATCAAACAGCCACTAATTATGACTGAATATATCAATACAGTCAATAGAACCAAATCTAACTATTCACAGTTGCAATTTATGTCAGAGCTGATGAGCTGGAATAATAATATGGACTGGAATAGACCAATACACAAGCAAACAAGATCTTTTATTAAAGTTCCATTCACACCCTTCTCATGCTTTTCATCTGTATTGATATAAGCCTTGCTCAGAGCAGGGAACAGAGAAGGGAAGGCCACACGCAGAGTAGCTAAGTATTAGATTTATTAAATTAATCAAACTGAACAGAAGTCAGTATTGGAGTTGGAAAATAAAAGTGTTAGCAATCAGTATAATGCGGTGCAGTGAATAAGCAGACAAAATCTCAAAATCGGTGAGGGAGAGACAGAGCAGCAGCGGACCCCCTCCAGTCTGGTCTGAAGTGATTTTAAAGGCCCAGACCCCAGATTAGCGCGACTCCAAGCACCTGCGCCCAGCTCACCTATAAGAATCAGATGCAGCACACAGACAGGAGGAGGAGCCAGGCAAAGCCGTAAAAAAGTAAACAGGGTCAGGGAAAATGGTTAGATAACACAGCAGTTAGAGCTTAATCTATACTTGATATAACATTACCAGCATCATATCAATGGGTGATATAGGTGAGATAGACTGCTAGATAATGGCATGGGCTTGGGTCGACCAGCGCCAGGAGGAGACCTGCTATTGGTGGACTGCCTGTGTGCACTGAGGAGGAGGAGGAGAGGAAGAGGAGTAAGGAGAGGAGGAGGGGGAGAGGATGAGGAGGAAGAAGAACAAGAAGAGAGAGAATGAAGAGGTGATGGAGAGAGAGCAGGGGTAGAAGAGCGGAGAGAAGGAGACAGAGAGGGAGAATGAAGATGAAGAGAAGGAAGAGAGGTAGACAAGAGGAGGAAGAACAGGTTTTTAGCTTTGGCTCTCTCTAGTAAACCCACTGATCAAAACACAGGCTTGCTTCAGAAGAGCCACACTCTCTATACACTCTCATTACACACAAACACACTCACACATGTAACAATGAACACGTGTCTGTCTAACACTGCAATACCCTCTTCAGACACACATTGAAAGCACACCAGCCTGGCAACACTATATTACAGCACTAATATTATTGTAGGCCTATGTGTGTGTGTGTGCAGACCAGCCTGGCAACACAATATTACTGCACTAATAGTATTAGCAGCAGTGGTATTATTTTGGTAATGTTTTAAAACCTAACAATCAAAAAAGCTTTACATAATAATGTCACCTGACAGCAAAAAGTCTTACCACGGACTTATCACGTTAAATACCTCACGAAATGATCACGTTAATTACCTCACATTAGCCTCCATTACCAAGCTTTCAGTAAGGTCCATACATCCATTACATGTTTAACATCAACATCGACATTTCATGCAAACCAAATGTAAAAAATATCGATGTCTAAGAGTATACTACTGATAGCTAATGCTTAAAGGTGTGAAACCCGTTTAAAATGCTGTTATTTCATTAACTTACCAGTAATTGTTCTTGATGCGCGATTGAAATGAACGGGGCTCCGTTGGAACTTGGGAACTTTTGGCGTCTCCATAACCCGGAAGTGTCGTCCGCCATTTTTTACAATGGGAGTCAATGGAAGTGTCGCAACTCTGTTTTCTATGGCTCTGCCTTTGGGTAATAGATTTAACAGTAGGCAATATGGCTGTTTTGTCAGTGTTATCATAGGCATAAGCAATATGATATGAAATTAAATTGTATAATAATATATTTATCATTTTGTTTGGTAGTGTACATATGGGGATATCAGTCGTACGCTTTAGGTTTGCAGGGTACACAGCAGTGCCCAATTGGCTGGTGACAGTCGCAACACGCGCCGTATGCTGTACCCGGGATCCGTAAAGGCCCTCCTTCAAGGTACAACATACGCTGTCTGTAGCCCAGTTTTGAGGATAAGGGGGGTATTGCATGTGTTTAGATATGTTTAGTTATGCTGGCATTTAGCATTTTGTTTGGTTTAGTACATAGTTCTTTAGTACCTATTGAGATTTTAGTCAGAAGAATATTTACATAGAATGTACATGGATCCCAACACATGTTGGCACTGAGGAAAACAAAACAGTAGACACACTTGCAAAGCACAGTCGATCAGAGATCAAATTCATAATTAAAGACGCCATGAACAAGATTTATGGAAGGAAGTATGGCATAAGGAAGATAAAGGTAGACATGTATGCATCATTTAAAAGTAGGTCAATTCAGTATAGTATATGCAGTTGGAGTCGGCAAGAGGAAACCTTGTTAACACATGGTTTTTACCATGGAGACATTTTTAAATATTAAACACGCACTTTTATAATACAGGGCATATACAAAAAAGCTGAAGTGGCAAAATGTGGGTTGGCATTAAACAGCCCACTGAGGTTACCACCGGGGCTTTAGTTTTCTGTTTTCCAATGTTCCCAATGGTATTCACACCCCAGTCCAGTAGATGGCGTTACTGTGCTTAAAAAGCAACCTGCTAACAGACTGAAAAGAAAAAGAAAAGAAGAACTCGAGCTGATGTCTTATTAGCCTGCATTTCCCTCAGGCGAAGAGTAGGGTCCGACTGTGTCCTGCAAGACGGGGGCGTGTATTTTGAGGAGGCGTGTATTGTAAGGAGGGCGTGTATTTAGTCGGCCCTAATTGGTCTGATTCACGACGGCGTCAGGCGTCACACATCGCCTTGTGCAGAGCCATAATCTATTTGGCATTTGCGGATCTCTTCTCTTGTCGAAACTAGTCCGGAGATTTAACGAACTGGTCAACAGCAGTTAGACAGCATAATGATGATTGCCTCGATTGATTTGGTAAGTGGACTGCATTATCAGTCAGAGATCGTATACTGTCATTGTTCTTGGTGTAGTTCTATGGAGTTAGATTTGTCTCAAAAATAACTGCAAATGCACAGAGGGTGATCTACAAATATGCCTTGAGTTGCACACGTGTTTTGCAATCCACAAATACAAATTTCCGATTTGTAACTCGTGTATTGGTTTTTACAAATATATGTGTATTTGTAAATATATCATTTTACATTTGTAAAACAAAAAGCCATTTGTGAAACTGAAAATTCAGTTTGTGAAAAAAAAAGCCATTTGTGAAACTGAAAATTCTGTTTGTGAATCGTGTCTCAGCATTTGTGCATCAACAATCACACGTTCGTATTTTTGAGACATTCGTTCCGCAATTTTGAGACATTCTTTCCACAAATACACAAACTCGTGAGCTCGTGATTCACGAGCACCATCCAGCAGATGGCGCTGTTGTTCACTGATATATCTTTAGCTCTACTTAAGTGGGCCTTCATTTCTTCATTTCTGCGGGAAAACCTTCGAAATCATGGCCGGACAAGAAGAGCAGCCACCTTCCTGTGTGAGTACAAAGAATTTTCCCACGAATTTTCCTTGTCTTGTATTAAGATACATCTAGTATCATTATTAATCAATCAATCTTACATATTTCAGTAGAGGTGGTGTCTAGATAACGTTAAGTCTACTATTATGTTGTGCTTCGAGACCAACATTTGAATCGCTAACGCTTGGGTGTAACACATAGGAGTGACAGAGTAACTAACCGTTTAAAGTAGCCCACTTCAGCTTCACTAGCTAAATCTATTTTCATGGTTTTCATGGACGCGTACTTACTGTTAATATTTCATGAACGTAGCGGAAACCTGTTAGCTCACGTTAGATGGTATTTGGTTGATATGCTTTGATCATTTGGTGGGAATGCTTTAACTTTCCTAGCTTGCTAGATATCCTAGCTAACATAGCGTTGCTGGTGAACGTTAGGTAACCATCTCCCTTAGTTGAGTCATTAAGCAGAGAAGTAATGTAATTTTCATTAACGTTTTTTTATTCAGTTGTCAGTGAGCCATGGTAAATGAGTAGTGGTTTGTTTTGGAGGATAAGACTCATGTACCATTAAAGTTATCCTTTTATCTAACATTGAAATACTGATAGCAAGGTGGTAGATGTCATTTTTTTAAGTTAATGTTAGCTAATGAGTTACCTTGCCAGATACAATATTATATATATATAAGCCAAGTTTTCAAGAGTACAGCTGTCATTTGGGAGGGCTTCCTGTCATTCATTATAACAAAGAAACTGTTTTTAAGTCTGCTGGTTGCACAAACATGTACCAGTTGGCAACCAAGAGAACAGCTGATGTGTGTGTGTGTGTGTGTGTGTGTGTGTGTGTGTGGTGTAGTGTGGTTTGTGATCTTGTGTGCCTTTCTTGGGCATCTTTGCTGTTAAATGTGCTGTATGGCAGATAGGTTCTAGCCTGTAATATCTTGTACCACCTCCACCACTCTGCTTTTCATGATACTCATGGATTAAAGTTTTCCGTCGCTATGACGGATTTCCGTCAACTCGGCTCGCATAAGGCCAAAAATGAGACACTGATATGATTTGCACATTTCAGCGTCGGAAATACACGAGAGCAAAGGGCAAAACTACCCCTAAGAAATATAATTTTGCCCCTAAAATTACTAGGAGAGTAATTATGCGGCGATGCCTATCGTACAGTCCATCAGCTGGACCTTTTTGTTTTTTGTCTGTCTATTTTTTATTTTATTTATTTTTTTACTTTCACATCCGCAATATCAACCGCCTCCGCCCCTCACTCACTCCCAACACCGCCGCAATCCTGGTTCACTCCCTTGTCACTTCCCGCCTGGACTACTGCAATTCCCTTCTCTTTGGTCTCCCACACAAACTTCTCCATAAACTCCAACTGGTACAAAATGCTGCTGCCCGTATCGTCACTAGGACGCCATCCATCAATCACATCACCCCCGTTCTGCATCAACTCCACTGGCTTCCCATTGAACACCGCATAAATTTCAAAATACTCCTCCACACATTTAAGGCAATCCATAACCTCGCCCCTCCATACCTCTCTGACCTCCTCCACATCAATGTCCCTACCCGGTCTCTCAGGTCTGCTTCCTCCATCACCCTGACCGTCCCCCAAGCCCATCTGTCCACCATGGGATCCAGAGCCTTCAGCCGCTCTGCCCCTCACCTCTGGAACTCCCTTCCCCCTGACATCAGGAACATTGACCCTTACTCAATCGCTCTTTTTAAAAAACTAATCAAAACGCACCTGTTTAAGCAGGCCTATAACCTGTAAAGTTGTTGCCGTATAATGTATAATTCAATGTATTTTTTTTTATAATTCAATGTATTTTTTTCAATGTATTTTTATAATTCAATGTATTTTTAATTTTTTCAATGTTGTAAGGCGACCTTGGGTCTCTTGAAAGGCGCCATATAAATAAAATGTATTATTATTATTATTATTATTATATGACCCGGTCAGTTGCCATTTAATGTTTTGATTTTCGCCTTGACTGTTGCGTGAAGAAACAAACGTTCTAACAAAACACATTTGGAGCGCTTCCTAATCAGACCTGTGACTGCGAGAGTGAGGAGAGATGAGGACCAGCGCAGTCTCTGTCACCATCTCAGGTTCTAAAAGATAAAATTCACACACCCAGCGACTGTCAAAAATGAAAGCTAGATTGGCTTGTGGTGGAGGATGACGACGACGTTGATAAAAAGACCCGGTTTTGTTTTCAAGGCAAGTCGGAATTGTGGACAAGGAGTTGCCCAAATCGTTGTCAAACCAGCACAGGTAAATTCTTCTACTGGCTCCATCAAGGGGAGCGAAAACGTTCAGTTGATTTAGTTAGGTTAAGCTAGTTTAATGTTAGTTAGCTAACGTTAGCTATCTCTGATAGTACGTTGGCTACAAAGGCTTGCTTGCAAACTAGCTAACTAGTCTAATCTGTATTTCCTGTAGGCCTACTATGGTAGGTACATGAATAAAGGTAACACAAAAATCCATAAATATAATGTGTTATTATTATTAAAAAACAAAGAAACAAAAACGATTGTTAATAGTTGTTTAAAACATTTTTTTTACCTTTAAAAAGATTGTATTAGTTGTTGTTACTATAACAACTAATAACCACAAAGAAAGAAGAATACGATTGTCTAATTTACGTTGTCTGTTTGGTTTTTGTTCAAAAAATCTAAGAAAACACTTTGAATCTGTAGACTAATGCCTAATAGTCTTATTATTGCCATTTGATGACAATTGTTCATATTCATATACTGTAAGCCTAAATAAGTGTGTTTATTATTTTGAACAAAGGTTAAATGTTATTTCACAAGTTTCTAAAAGTGCCCCCAATTTTTTTGTTAAATGCCCCTGGATTTCAGTAAATTATTTTGTCATTTATAGCCCATTAACAAGAATGGTGAAGTCTTGCAAAAAATATTGGTTTTATGCCCTAGCTTTGAACTAGTAAGTGATAATAGACCACGTGAAGTTCAAATATCGAGGCGGTATGCAGCCACGACCCAAAATGAGGGCCGATTTTGTTTTTTTCAGTCAGATGATTTTTTTTTGCTTTAATCCCTGGATACTCCTGTGACTCTTAATTGTCAATGTTTTGTTGTGTTGCAGACAGGATATGTTGAAGAAGAGGCTGACTTTGCAGAGACTGTCTACAGATACACTCGTGGACATGCTACGTTATCCATCAGGAAACCATACAGTCAAGGGAGTTGAGCCAGACAGACAGCGAGACTGAAAAAGGGACAACTAAGTGCCAAACAACACAAGAGAATGCAAGGACACTATATACAGCAGTGTTGTTCTTAAAAAGACATCTTAGTGGCAAACTGTTGTTCCCCTTGCACTAAACAATCTAGTTAGCTGAAATATAGGCGCCAAGGAGGAGCCGACACTGGATCATTATGTCAACATTGCTGATGACTTGCAAGTTTTCTGTTTGTCAAGACATTGTGTACCTTGATTCCAAGGGCTGTAAGCAGACGAAGTAAGGGCTGAGTGGCCTTAATCGGTTATTCCTTTTTTCTGTTTTGTACACTTTTATGTATCATATTTCATATTTTTCATAAAGATTGTTTTTATGGTTCATCAGTGTTGTTTTCATCTGTGGAAGAATGAATGAATGAACGAACGAGCAAACAAATGGTCATTGGTGTAAGTGCAATAACTGCCTTTTATTGATACAAAGAAGGAGGTTTATTTGTCACATAAATAGAAATACTAACATAAAGCATGTAGTGAAATTTCGTTTGGTGTTAAGCTTTTTCTGTGCGAGTGTGAAGAAAGAAAGATCAATAAATATTTTTCATAAATAGTAAGAGGGAATATAAAGTGAAGTGTGTACAGTCCATGTGCAAGTGTGAAAGAAAGTGTAATTGCAGTTTATGAAGTAATTTGTGTTCAGGATACAGAATGCTTGAGGAAAGTAGCTCGTCCTCATTCTCTGTTCTGATCTTGTAGCAACAGAGACTTTTGCCTGACCTCAGTATTTTGAAAAGTCCCTGGTCAGGATGTTAGGAGTCCTTTACAATACTTTGGGCCCTGGTACATAGTCTTCTCTTGTAGGTCTCCTGCAGAATAGGGAGAGATGCTCTGATGGTGCGGTACTGCAGTTACAGCCTTTACAGTTCCCATACCAAGTGATGATGCTGTCAGGACACTATTCACAGCTTCCTCAGCTGACGTACGAAGTACAGTCTTTGCCTTGATTTATTCAGTGTGTGCTGGGTGTTCAGTTTTCACAGTCCATGTTAGATCGTCAGTAAGGTGTATTCCCAGGTTTGTCAAACTTGATCTAAATGACTTAACATAAACATGACATTATCGTATATTTTGCCACATTGTTCTTCTTGGACGCGGCAATGTTTACAGCACTATTTAGAATCAATTTAGTCCACTTTTGAGGATGTTCGGTTGTTTTCCTCTCTATCAGTGATGTTGAATCTAACCACGGGCGCAGTGTAGATTAGAACGATCACTTGTCGAACCGTGCCACCATTCGCGACCAAGATCCTATTACGCTCTGAAGAAACTAGTTCTGAATAAAATAAAGCAGATGGTAGTATTGACTGAAAATTCAGCGATGAACTTTTTTTTGGTATGTTAGCACGACTCGTTCTTTTTTATTAGCTAAAGATTGTGTAGATGCCAGACATTGGAGCGGGTTGAAACGAAACAGGGTTCACCTTATGGCCTAAAAGGCGAGGTAAAGATACATCAGTGAACAACAGCGCCATCTGCTGGATGGTGCTTGTGAATCAAGAGCTCACGAGTTTGTGGATGTGTGTGGATTTGCGGAACGAATGTCTCAAAAATACGAACGTGTGATTGTTGATTCACAAATGCTGAGTCACGATTCACAAACAGAATTTTCAGTTTCACAAATGGCTTTTTTTTTCACAAACTGAATTTTGTTTTACAAATGTAAAATTATATATTTACAAATACACATATATTTGTAAAAACCAATACACAAGTTGCAAATCGGAAATTTGTATTTGTGGATTGCAAAACACGTGTGCAACTCAAGGCATATTTGTAGATCACCCTCTGTGCATTTGCAGTTATTTTTGAGACAAATCTAACTCCATAGTACTACTTTAAATTTTCATGTACACTCACAGCGTAATAATGTGTCGTCAATCCAACCACAAATTGGCTGCGTTTTTGGGATGTCTCTGCTAACTTTTCCTTTATGTTGATATTGCTTAAGCTTAACAGTTGTTGCTTTTCATGTTACCTATTTAATTGTTAAGTACCGTGTTTGATGCCGTGTTTGTTTTGTCGCAATATACTCTCACTGGTTTGTATTGATTTGATTATCATAATTTCGCCGTGTTACCGATTTGAAGTTGTCATCCCATGGCTATGTGGTTAGCCGCTAACTAGTAGAAACGGGAAAGGATCTGCACACTGCTTGCAAAGGACTTAATTAGATCAAAGATGCCTGAGGAAGATCTGTCTGTTTGTGTGAGCCATGTTACAGCATCTATGTCACACCTGCGCTTACATTGTATACACTTGTGTAACCTTTTGGGTTCGTTCAGGTGAAACTTATTTAACAGATGAACTGGAGGGAGACAAGGATGCTCTTGAACAGCTTTAATGGCTCACTTCTCAGTCTTCACTTTCACAACTCCAAACTCACTTCCCTGATCCTCCCAAAATCATAATATGTAAACATCCGTTTATATATAATAACTTAACTAAAATAAAGCTGCAAAAGAGAAGTCCTAAATGAACTAGGTGAAATGTTGTTTATAACATCCAACAATAAAATATAACTCCTAATTTAATTAACAAAGAATGCTCCAGCTTACACTTGCATTTATCTATAGGGTTGGTTTAGTTAATTACACATTGGATGCCTAAGAGCTGACTTAAACTGTAAATCTGGTTGCATTGTTTGTGCAGCAGAACATGGATCTCTGATGCAGCCAGTGCGGTTGGGAGATTCTTACGGGTGCCAAGTTTGTAGAAAAGTTGGCGATTACCCAGCCATGGTTGCACATGTTCAAACACATGACAGAGCAGCCATATCTCACAATGGTAATTGAAAGTTTAATGCATGTCACTAATGTTTTATATTCTATGTTCTTTATGCTTTTATCAAACTCATAACATAACTCATAACATAACATAGCTTGTGATGTAGTGAACAAGGAATACTAACAGTTAATATTTTCTAATTTACTTTTCTGTTCCTTTTTGGAAGGCTACAAAATCTATAGGTGCCAACACAACTGTGCCAACACAAGATCTCCACACTACCACTGTGTGTGCTCAACCATTACTGGCAGCAAAACTTCATGCATAAAGCACCTGCAGACCTGCCCTGGCATGAGGACACCACCTCCATCTCAAGGCCTCAGCACGCCGAGCCCAATGCCAGCCGTGCACCCACCACCTCCATCTCAAGGCCTCAGCACGCCGACCCAATGCCAGCCACACACCCGCCACCTCCATCTCAAGGCCTCAGCACGCCGAGCCCAATGCCAGCCACGCTTTCTTTCCCTTTCTTTCTACTGCAGATGTGGCAAAAGATTCTGTCATTTCACCCAAGAAGGACACCAGATGGTGAATGGACTCCTGGCACCGGTGTTCCGGGTAACACGGAAGCGGAAGGTTTTGACCAAGGTAAGAAGTTATATTTCTTATATACACCTATTGCTGTAATATTACTTTATATACACATCTTTTGCAGCTATTACAGCTGTAACTCATCTGGGAAGGCTCTCCTACAAAGTGTAGGACGTGTGTGTTGTACATGTCTGTATCAGTATGTTAATGTTTTACGCTGTGTGTGTTGAGTGAATGTGTCTGAGCGAGTGTAAATTTGTGTACCAGCATATTCATTTACTGCACTGTGTGTGTGTGTGTGTGTGTGTGTGTGTGTGTGTGTGTGTGTGTGTGTGTGTGTGTGTGTGTGTGTGTGTGTGTGTGTGTGTGTGTGTGTGTGTGTGATAGGCACCTACACCTTTCAAAAAACGCTGGCCTGACGACCAGGAGGTTGGAATTTTGGAGGTATGTTACAATAACTGCCATAGACTGTACCATATTTGAAAGCTTTTTGGATATGTTGTTCTTTCAAACATGGCAGAACATGACTGAAAGGCCCTGATCATACATACACTGCTAAGCTCCTGTTTCACTGCTTTCAGTGCCTATGATATTGAATTCCAAAACCCTAGTGCAGAACTTTGCAAAGCCTGTTTGCATTCCCCCACCAGCTCTTCACCCTTTGACAAACTGCCACCTGTTTGTTTCCACAGTTGCCGGAGGAAGTGATGAGAGAGATTTTTCTCATGGTGGTATTGGAAGATGGTTATTCCGCCATCCTGCGGCTGGCTATGACCTGCCAAAAGATGAACGCCGTTGTCTGCCAGCCACAGTTTTATGAGGAGGCCCATTACAACTGGCTAGACAGTAAGTTATTAAATAATACTGCATTTACAGAGCTGTTGCATCAGATGTTGACATGCCATAAAAATGCCCAAAAAGTGTGGTTGTAGAGAAATGTGTGTAGGCATCTAAACTGACACTGCTCATTGGATTTTAGGTGTGGTGAAATGGAGCAGATTGGCTCCAAGCCACCGGGAGAGGTACGGAACGGCATTGGCCATTTCTGAGTGCCGCAATCTGCAATGCCACCAACTGTACAAAGACAGCGGGCCTGGCTACAGGGGGAACGGCCAGCGGGGAGTCCTCCAGGGCTTTTATGCAACTGACGACTTTCCCGACTATTGTAGTTGGGATTGCCACCTGAATGATGGGGGGGAGTGGGATATAAATGAGTAAAAAGTGTCTCTCTCTCTCTCTCTCTGGGCCCACAAATTATTGTAGAAGGGGCCCCTGCGAGATGTTTGGCTGCGCCCCCCCCCCCCCCCACTCACACACACATCTGCTCTGCCTCTGGGTCCCAATTCTGGGGGCCCTCTTCTCCGTCCCCTTAATTTTGTACTTTTTTTGTGTTAACTTATACCTGCCAATGCCTCTTGTGTTTCCCATTTTTAATAATAATTTTATCCCTTAATGTTATTGCACATATTTTGTATTTACTTTTTTATTTACTTTAAATGCTTTGTGTAATGACCTTCCCTTTCTGTATAATAAAAAAATGTAGCCTACCCTTATGGCCTGAGTCATGTTTCCCTTACTAAGAATTCCCTATCGTATGCATAAGTATTGTCTGTAAACAATACAAGTGGAATAGGTACCTCTGTAAAGCCAAGTATATGCATTTGACATCACAGTTATCAGTAAATGCAAATTCGGTTTCTCTTCATTACTCTTTGGTCAGCCTGACATTTTCAGAGTAAATTCCAATCAATATTTTTGTGAATATTAAGAGCCAGAATTTAAATGACACTGCCCATGAGCAAAATGTTACACTAAATTTTTTAACTCCACTGTTACAGTAAATTGACTCCCTCCCGTAGCCTACAAACACCAGGCAATATCTGGACTTACAGAAGTTAACTGAAATATTGAAACCCCATTTTGTGTACCTATGGTGTGGCAGGCTGTGTAGCTGTATGGCAAAGATAACTACGTTTTGTAGGTTTTGACAAAAACGGAACAGCTTCGTAACAGAAGAGTTAACGATGTTGTTGCTCAACAAGACAACTGCTGGAGCTCCAATAAAGTTGCTTACACATAAATTCCAACATCAGACTAAGGAAGGACGGGGGAAACTTCAGTGGAAATTCGATTGTCATTGTGACACCGTACTCAACAGTACAAGGACAAATATTTCGTTATTTTTTACCGTTGGAACGTTGGAAAATTACTCCCCGATCTCAGTAGGAAATCACAATCCTACGTATTACGTTATCACGCTGAGATTGGTCAGTCGTTGTATATAAGCATGTATTTTACACGAGGGGCGCGTCTTTGTACACGGGGCGTGTCTTGGCAGGAGGACGCAGGACGCAGGCGAACGTTAATCGTAATACTTCTAAATCCCGAGGCGTTTAAAAGGAACCGAAGACGACTGAAGGAGAAGTTTAAAAGCGAGAGTATGGGACTGTAACCGCGACTGACCAACGCAATTTTGTGTGGAGTTCACTTTTTATAAGGTAAGCCAAGTTATTAGTAATATAAAACGTAAATGCCATGATAACTTGGGCTATGCAATTCCAAAATGTGGTGTGTGTAAAGTTAACGAGGGGAGCTCATAAGCTCCTAGATGCCTAATAGCTCAGTGAGTAAAAGTTCGGTTTTGGAAAAGTTTTCCACGTCACATGTGGAACACATTATGCCTGTTGTGGTGCTAACTAGTCAAGCTGAATGCAGCGTAGGGTAAACGTACCTATTAACGTGCCCACGTACCATATATAAGCCCCCTTGTGACTCCTGAGTAAAAAAAACAAAAAAAACTACATCAGCATTTTTGCTAGTTCATGGTTCTTCCCATAAAGCTGCTTGTTACATAAACTATACTTTTTATTGTGAGCCATTCAGATTTGTCGATCTTGAGTTATCGAAGCACATGTGCGACATGTGCCTGCTGCAGCTGTCGCTGCCGAATGTGAGTCGCTGCCCTATGCGAGTCGCGCATGCGATAATGTGGGTATATTTACTGGTTTGTGTTGTAAACGGTGAACAGCTAAGGCTCAACGTCAACATATGGGGCTGGTTTTAACACCAAGGTTTATGATGTTAAGCTTCAAGTGTATTGAATTATTAGTTAAGCAGTGCATTCATTACTAGTAACAGTAATACAACATAGCCCCATTTGTTGACGTTGAGGCTTATGCTGTTTACCGTTTACAACACAATTAAATATAACATTAAATGTACCAGTATTATGCGTTAAAACCAGCCCCATATGTTGACGTTGAGCCTTAACTGTTCACCGTTTACAACACAATTAAATAAACCAGTAAATATACCCACATTATGCCGTTTGAGCATGCGCGACTCACATAGGGCAGCGACAGCTGTCCCCAGGAGAAGACACAAAAAAAACTTCATGTATTTTGATGCTCTGAAAAAAAGAACATTTCTGATGTATTTTTGCTCCTTCTTTTGTTAAGTTGTCATTTGTTATCAAACATTAAGAGATTAGTGTTTTAAATAAAGCACATGTTAGAATTTTACTAGAATTAGATATATATATATTTAAGTGAAAATATGCATATTAGCATACTATCAAACGGCCCACAGTTTACTTTTTTTTTATATGCAGAATATATTATTAAACAATTAAATTGATAATATATGTGTGTATTTATCTTTATTTATTTTTTATTAAACATTTTTACCAAGTGGGCTTAAAGGAAACACTAGCAAAAAAATCACACTATTTACGGCGGATGTAAATGAGTGTAGCTAATTACTTAAATGCATGATCAATTGATTATTTTCATGTTATATTAGTGCAGCATATATAGATGCATGGCATGTAGTTGTTTCTTTAATGTCATGTGTGTAGAATAAAATATTCTGACTCTTAACCAGATATTCACTGATGTTCCCTTTAAGCCCACCTGCTCCCATTAAGCCCACTTTGCTGTGTTTCAATGGAGATTTTCTCCCATTAAGCCCACTTGGCTGTGTTTCAATGGAGATTTTCTTACTTTTGAACCATTTTCTTGCCTATCTTTGACCTCACCTAATTACTGAAATTGACTAATTTATTAACCTTAGAATATTACTATTGAACCAGGAAACTGTCTTTCTTTCAGTCACTAGGTTTTTCAGCTATTTAGAAAGAAACAACTGCACTTTCAACCAGCTGTCTGGACCAGACATTTTGGCCAGTTGTAAATGCCAACAGTACAATATAGGATAGAGATACAGACAAAATGGCAACACATATTGAATGATGAAGTATTGAAGATACATTTCCATTCTAATTTAGATTTTGTTCATGAATAGTTTTTGGGCTACATTCCAAAGAAGACATGTTGTAAGTTTAGCTTTTTCTGTGTTGAAAAGGCTGATCAGGCATAATCGCGCCTATTTCAAATGCCATTTGCAGGCCAGAGGAAAGGAGTAGAGACAAAATGAAAATGGCTATTGAGAGCTAAGAGATTGCATATTTCAATAGAACAAGTTTGGATTGTTAGTACTTTTTAATATATATTTGTATTTATCAAAACATCATGAAGTGGGCTTATTTGGAACACCCATGGGCTTAAAGGGTACATAAAGTACCTAAGTGTTGAAACCCTCTTTCTTTTGAAATTTTATATTTCAAGTGCATGATTCAATGTATTTCTGACCACAACACAATGGAACACAGTAACTATTCAATGCTATTGTGTGTGCCCAATACTGTACAACATATCATGATTGTTTCTTCAAATATTAGTTTTTTTATACATTTCTATATTGTATTCTGTTTTATACGTTTGTGCATGCCCCCATCATCAAGCGTCGATCTTGCAGCTATGGAAATATGATGCACTCTGCATCATCATCATCATGAAAATGATAATAATGAGGCCTATGCATTTTATTTGTAACGCACTCTTCATTCAAAATCATGACTGGGGTATCTTGACTGTGTGGCAGTGAGGTATCTTGGCTGTGGGTGTCAGTGGAGTATCTTGACTCTGGGTGGCAGTGAGGTATCTTGGCTGTGGGTGGCAGTGCAGTATCTTGACTGTGTAGTAGCTCAGCTATAATGTTTGTATTTCTATGATTAGTGAATAATACAACAGAAATGCATGGGAGCCTACATTTCATACAGACCCATCAGTAGCTTGATCCTCAGTCATTCATGTAAACACCTGCAAGTAATGTATGGTTAAGAGTTCACCATCATGGATCCGGGGGATAACATTATGAAATGTTTTTGGATGCTAAACATCAAAGTTACACTATGCAACAGTTTGACACCTATGAGATATGGTTTTATAGGCAACTAGTTTTGCTACCATCCTCAAATTCATTTTGGTAGCATATGGTCATGCGAAGGACCTGTATCTTCCCCACTAGCCATCAGGAATATATGCACTATGTAGGGCCAATAGTTTTCCGCGTCAAAAAAAGGCAAATTCCGTGTTACGTTTTTGGTGATTCCGTGTTTTCCGCGTCAACAAAAAAAACAGCCGTAAAATGCCTTTACGCACGTTAAATTCATGAAAAATTCTGTTGATAGTGATGTTGCCTAGCAAAGCTGTCTGCGTGCGTGTGCTCCCTCAGTTAAAATAGTGACAAGTTCAGTTTGTCGCCTAGTAGTTGACAGTACTGTGCCTTATACATTTCCAATGCTTAAATCATCATTGTTCGACCTGTATGTGAGGCATTATGTGCATACCTAATGAAAGTACCGGTTTTCATGAAGTTGCTACTGTGATAGATCGTGTATTAAATACCAAATTTTGAGCTACCTGCTAGTGCTATTAGTAGTGATTAGCATGCTAAGCGGAGATTTAGCTATGTTCTGTTCTTATGTTGATACGCTGTAATAAAGATCGGTTCAATCCTGTTAAGATTTCGACTGGATGAGATATGAATGAGATCCATGTTGCCTAGTGTAATGTCCACTATTTTATGTATCTAGTAATATTAGTTGTGTAATTGTTATTGTTTATTATACGGCTCTTCAGAACGTTCCAAAAAGTACCGTTGATTTGAATGGGCCATCCCTACGTCATACCCATACATTAATTCCTGCTAGCAGACCTCTGCCAAAGATAATCACCGCTGTCATTGGCAACGGGTTTTGTACTTCTAATTCACATCTTTCATATCATTCCGCCAGAAGTCCAGTCATTTTAACGCAACAGTAGAGAGTAATTTGAAGTCAGCAAGTAATGGGTTGCTATGCAACACCTGAAACTTCAAAGTTCTATTTGCTTGAAGAACTATTTATTTCTAAACGGGACACATGAAACGGCACCTAAATCATTAAAAAGAGGTATGTTGGAGGAATGTCTTCTATCGTTTTTGGCAAGTACCCGTATAATAAGCGGGATAATGTATTGTCCGTCGGTCATTCTGCAAAAATAATTCCCTTCGGTACGAAACAACACCCTCCGCTGCGCGTCGGGGTGTTGTTCGCCCCGTCGGGAATTAATTTTGTAGAATGACCTCCGGACAATACATTATCCCTTACGTAGCAATAACTCATGTTAATGTAATTCAGTGCAGTGCTAATTAGTCCCCATAAAGAAGACTTCTTTGTTAACTCAGTGAATAATACGTGCCCTTCTTAGATTGTTGTTTGCCAGCCATCAACAGAACAGAAGACTTAACATTTTTTGTTTTTAAAGCGATTGGGAAGATGAGCGAATGAACGTGACAGCCGTTGAAAAGGGGGGCGTGGCCGGAGCAGAGTTCAGCGCAGACGTGACATTTTCTGACTGCTTTTTTCTTTAATTAATGTTTGTTCGTTGTTGCGATCGTTGTTGTGTTTATTTGAAAGCAATTCAGTCTTACAGGTTAAAAAACAGGGGGTTTTGGGCGATTTTGATGCACAAAATTATGTTTCTGTTTGAAAAGTTGCAATTCCGTTTTCAATGGTCCATTCCGTTTCAGATGGTTCATTCCGCGTATTCCGTCTGTTTTCCGTTTTCGCGGAAAACTATTGGCCCTAACTATGTAGTTCTGTGTGACAGGCTGGTACAACCTGCACAAATGGAAGAAAAGCTTTCTCACGCATGACATTGCCAGCTAAACAGGCACCAGATAGTGTGTTGGCAAGCTTCTATCAGTGTCAGCTAGGCTGTTGGTGTTGTTTGCAGGGTTTTTGCATGCCCTTTAGGTAGTGAGCTTACTAGTTCAGAACTATGTAGTACTGCTTTAACAACATGTCGGACGCAATGTGCAGAATAAGAATAAACTAGAGGACAAGCCCCTTCCAATGATGATACTTGCTAGTAATCTGGTTTTGAAATGACATGAAATTTCAGCCGTCATAAACTGCTTCCATTTCTGCATCCATCTCCACATGCTCATTACTCTTGTTTGAGTCACTCAAAAATTGAATTACTCACAAAGCACACACGCACACACTCACAGACACTCATTACTCTTGTTTGAATTGCTCACAAAGCACGGACACACACACACACACACACACATTCTCTCTCTCTCTCACACAATCACACCCTCTATCTTATACACTCACACACTCATTAGTGTTGTTTGAATTACTCACAAAGCACATACACGCTTGCTCGCTCGCTCACATACACACTCACATACACACACAAATTACTCTTGTTTGAAATACTCACAAAGCACGCGCACACACTCACACTCACACTCACACAGACACTCATTACTCTTGTTTGAATTACTCACAAAGCACACTCACACACACACACACACTCACACACTCACAGACACTCAGACACTCGTTACTCTTGATTGAATTACTCGTAAAGCACGGACACTCACTCACTCACACTCTCACTCACTCACTCACACTCTCACTCACTCACTCACTCACTCACTCACACTCTCGCTCGCTCACTCACTCACTCACACTCTCTCTCTCATACAATCACACCCTCTATCTCATACACTCTCATTAGTCTTGTTTGAAATACTCGCAAAGCACTCACACTCTCGCTCACATACACACACAAATGACTCTTGTTTGAATTACTCACAAAGCACACGCTCGCTCGCTAACATGCACACTCACATACACACATAAATTACTCTTGTTTGATTTACTCACAAAATCGTTATTGTGTGACATCACACAGGTATCAAATGAAAGAGCTTACCTTGTGCTTCACAATGAGGTCAGTAACTTGCTTGTGTGTGAGTGTGTTTGTTGACCTTATTCTAACCTTGTGCTTCACAATGACACCAGTATTTAGCTTGTGTGTGAGTATGAGTGGTGACCTTATTCTAGCCTTTTGCTTCACAATGACGCCAGTAATTAGCTTGTGTGTAAGTGTGTGGTGACCTTATTCTAACTTTTTGCTTCACAATGACACCAGTAACGGGCTTCAGGAACAAAGCAGATAGGAGTGATCATATCGTGAAAACATACAATTCAATAAGGTCACAATCTTTGGTAATTATAAAGCCTTGGACAGCTAAAAGCTAATCACCCACCCAAATGTAGCGGCAGATAAAAGCCAATCGCGACTTTGTTCAAGGAAGCGAACAGGTCACCAGGTCACCGCAACCAAACAAGCAAGCATCATCAATTTGCTTATGGTGAGTAACAATAACGGTAAAACTGGAATGTCTTTGATCTGGAGCCTTAGCTAGCAGTGTCAGCAGGTTGGCAGTAAATGTTAACGCTAGCTAAAGCTAGTTAAAGCTAGCTAATGTTAATGTTGATGTCAATGTATCTGCATAGACAGCAGAGGGAAATTTCTCCCCAAAATATTTGTACATTTGCTTCACTAATGAAGGCTTCCTGATTATGATGGTAGATAATGACAGATCTGGATAGCCCTGAATGTACACCCAGGACGCTGCGCTCATCCGTGTGCAAGCACGGCAATCCAGACTATTCTCAGTTGTAGTTCCACGTTGGTGGAACGACCTGCCTAGCACTACCAGAAGCTCTTGAAGACTCAACTCTTCAGAGAGCACCTCCCTTCCTAAATGGCACCTTGGCTTAACTTGCACTTAAGCAGTGACAGTCCCGCACTTCTTTTCATTTTCTTTCTATGTCGTTTTCTATTTTTTTTTTTTAAAGCAGTACTTATTGTTACACCAGGTTCTATTGCTCTTAGCTTGATTGTTCTCTTCCTTGTACGTTGCTTTGGACAAAAGCGTCTGCTAAATGACTAAATGTAAATGTTAATGTAAAATGTACTGAGAAAAAAATGCTTATAGCACGTATGGCTACATTCTTATATAGACCAACATATAGCATGTATGGCTACCTCTTATATAGACCAACATATAGCACGTATGTCTACCTCTTATATAGACCAACATATAGTACGTATGTCTACCTCTTATATAGACCAACATATAGTACGTATGGCTACCTCTTATATAGACCAACATATAGTACGTATGGCTACCTCTTATATAGACCAACATATAGTACGTATTGCTACCTCTTACATAAAGCACATAGCACCTCTTATATAAAGGTAGTACGACTGCCTTCATATAGCATGTATGGCTACCTCTTACATATAACACCTATGGCTACCTCTTACATATAGCACGTATTACATAAAGCACATAACACCTCTTACATAAAGGTAGCACGACTGCCTTCCTCCATATAGCATGTATATCTACCTCTAAGTTAAGCCCACGGCTCTAAGAGTTTAAATGTGCAATCTTTTTTTTAAAGATATTTTTTGGGGCTTTTATGCCTTTTAATTGACAGATCAGTGAAGAATTGGACAGTTAAGAGGGAGAAGATGTGGGGAGTGGACAGGAGGATTCCAACCTGTGTCCTCCATGGGCGTCAAGCCCGAATGTGGTCGGGGCTTCTTTTTGCGACACAGTGCCCCCCAATATATCCAATTATTATAGATTGATGTTCAAAATATAAGAATGAGTTAATAGAAAATATTGTAAATCGGCCAGAGTTTTCTCAAAATGTGATCCCTCAAAAAAACACCAAATGCCCCAATTGGGCGCTCCGTGTTAGTGTTAAATTGTTAAGAGCTGAATTTCTGAGAAACCGTTGGTGCATGTGTTCACATCAACTTTACAGACATCATCGGATTAAAATAATAATAATAATAAATATGAGTACATTAATAATGACGTTACACATTTAAAGTCATGATTCTATGAGGCATCTTGAAAGGACAACACGAACACTGCAAATGTAAGTGAATAACTTAATCGCGTTGATATAGCCATTGTGGAATAGAATGGACACATCTACATCCTGCAACAGTACCTCCACCTCTGCACGGGTGAAGTTAGTTCAGCGTTTACTCGACCTGTTCTCGCTTTCCGCTGTGACTTAACTCGCTTTCCGCTGTGACTTAACTCGCTTTCGAGGCACGAACACATCGCTCAATATAGATGTATCTATGAATCACTGATGATCAAGCTACTGATGGGGACGTATGAAATTTAGACACCCATTCATGCATGTGTTACTCTGTTACCTGCATGGCTATATTGCAATGTCTGCTGGTAAGTCTGTGCCTGTGTTTAAAGTGTGATTACTGTCAAAATTAAGCTTTTCATTAAGTCAATCGCTGGATCCATCATGACCTTTATGCAGACTGAGGAAGAGGGCTCCTCTAGCTGGGTAACCTCAGTAGAGTGAGACAAGTAGTTTGGATCGTTAGCCTTCTGCACACTGAAGAAGAGGGTTTCTATATCTCGTTAACTTCAGTAGTCAGTTGTCATATCAAGTTATATACTATTAGTATACATACAAACATTCACAGACACATACGGTCATGGCCAAAAGTTTTGAGAATTACACAAATATATATTTCCACAAAGTTTGCTGCTTCAGTGTCTTTAGATATTTTTGTCAGATGTTACTATGGAAGACTGAAGTATAATTACTAGGGGTGGGGGAAAAAAATTGATTATTCGATTTTAATAGATTCTCTCTAAAACGATTCTGGCTCGATTCAGAAAAGTTCATAATCGATTTTGTAATTTTAAAAAAAAACCTCCACCCCTAATAATTACAAGCATTTAATAAGTGTCAAATGCTTTTATTGACAATTACATGAAGTGGATGCAAAAAGTCAATATTTGCAGTGTTGACCCTTCTTTTTCAAGACCTCTGCAACCTGCCCTGGCTTGCTGCAATTTAACTTCTGGACCACATCCTGACTGATGGCACCTCATTCATGCATAATCAACGCTTGGAGTTTGTCAGAATTTGTGGGTTTTCGCTTGTCCACCCGCCTCTTGGGGATTGACCACAATTTCTCTATGGGATTAAGGTATGGGGAGTTTTCCAGGCCATGGACCCAAAATATCGGTGTTTTGTTCCCCAAACCACTTAGTTACCACTTTTGCCTTATGGCAAGGTGCTCCATCATGCTGAAAAAGGCATTGTTCATCACCAGACTGTTCCTGGATGGTAGGGAGAAGTTGCTCACAGCTGATTGGTTAGGCCTGAATCCAAGAGTCTGATGCATCAGGCGGAGGAATCACAATATAAACACCACATAGGGGAGTCTCACAATTGGGAAAAACTATAATGTAGTTCTTTGTTTAACCATATAATCTTTTGGATTTCCTTTGCAAAACAGGACTAAACTGACTGGCACTGAGATGCTCTGAAGGAGTATGTGTGTAATTTTCTACAAGTATACTGTAGAAGTGTAAGTCTCCAACAGTACAACTATACTGTCATTCTTTGTTTGCACATGTTCACTATATTTGTCTTGCATTAAATAAAGGTTTGACTTTTCTTTTAAAAACAGAATTGAAGTCCGAAATGTCAGGATCTGCTGAACCATCACAACTGCTCACGTCAGTGAAGGAGGAGTTCAAAGAAGAAGAGTTTGATGATTTCCTGCAAGAGTATCTGTCTGTAATTCGGAAAGTGGAAGAAAAGCCTGGACTAGAGCCTGACTGTAAGACTGAAATATGCCCATCACCAGCCTTGACACACGAAGAAGAAGAGTATTCACCATTGGAAATTAAACAAGAGGAAACATCTGATTTGAGAGAATATGGTCACAATGACTCTAATCCTACAGGTACTTTGCACATTAGTTTGTATCATGAAAAACTTGAACAATATGATAATATGAAGTGAATATGAAGTGAATATGATATCATGTAATGTGAACCTTCAAGGGAACTTAGAGGGTTTCTGCCTATCGTAACTTTTTAACTATTTGTCTCTAGCATAAGGAAACATCTTGGTTGTTGCTAGCATGTGTTAATATCTGTTCAAAATGAACTCTTGTCGACATGAAGCTGCACACCATCACACATACAGCCGATCATGTTTGGTTCACTCCAGTCCACTAGGGACAGCAAGGTGTCATTGGATGCACTCTGCAAGGCAGGGAAGGATAAGAGAAGAAATTTGGAAGCTTTTGTTTGAACTCCATGCCTTGACACCTGAATTTGTTCCTTCACATTTCAAGGTAATATAACTTTTTCTTTTAGGTTTGAACTGCTGTAATTTAATTTGTATGATCTCAAAACAAGCATTGATAGGCAGACCCTCCAGGATTTCGCGATGTCGCGATCGCGTCAATTCACGCGAATTCAAAGGTTACCCGCGAATTCAGCGCGAGGTAGCGATTTCAACACATCACCGCAATTTTCCCGCAAATTTGACAAATCATTGTCGTCTCCCACAACTTTCTCCTGCCCTGCAGACATGGTGCAGACACTAGCAGAGTTATAATCCGTTGTAAACAATGAGAATGGCTACACCAGGCATGGAAATTAAATGCAGTTTTATGTGTAGGCTGAGATATTCATAGCATTTTATTCAGTCTTGCCTGTGGTCCTTTTGTAATTCCAACAGGTGCACTTCGTTGTGGATGAGTAAATCCTATGTACTGTTTCCCCTACGTGTTTAGCATAACTAGCTATGTTTCTAGATAACAGTGTGATGATGATGTCAAAGTAAAAGTCCTGTGTTCGTTTCCATAACAACAATACAAACAACATATTCTGACCTAAATAAGCAGAGGGCAGAACAGCCTATCGATAGTTTTCAGTGACGTCACTCCAATTGTTACCTGGCGGGCAAGAGGAACAGCGAAACAGCGAGAAACAGTGGAAAACTTCGAGCAGTGCCTACTCAACTACGATTGCCATCAACCACAGACTATACCACTATAGCCAGACAGAAATATTCAGAGGGGAAATCAAATTAGGAACTTGTCATACATTTACTGCAGCTGTCCTGACATTTTTATTTTGTTAACCTCCCCGAAGTCCCTGTCTGAGCTCCAGTGTGGAGATATTCTCTCTATCTAATAGGAAAATCGTCCACAGACACCTCAAAAACTGAAAGCCCACAAAAGCACAGATAGTTATTTAATTTTCAGAAGTGGTTGGGTTCACAACGATGTCGTCCGGAAGGTGAAAACTAAAAACCATCTTCATAATCAGCCCAAAGATGAGTGCCATCTAATAACTAGGTACCAGCTAGCGAGGTACCTGCTGTAAGCTAGCAGCCGTTAGCCTACCCAACGATGTTCTTTATTTTTTGGCACAATTCCCTGGTTTAAACGGTCCCTGGTTTAAGTAGGCTACGAAAACCTTGTCTGGCGAATGACAACTTAAATGATCTTCCCATATATTTTCTACTGACATTGTAGTATTATTAGTTGCATGACAAAATACACTAGCCTACTTGCTTGCTTAGGTACTTAGGTAAATCAGCAGCTGGGTAATCCACTTTGAATCGTTTTGATACTTTGTTTCTTGTCTTTATTACTTGATTTATTCCCATTTTAGGTAGTTATTCTGATAAATTAGGTGACCAAAACAGGGTGACTGCTTTTATTTCCAGCTCCAAAAGTAAGGCTACTACTGTGTGTCCGAGAAAAGTTGACGCAGAAGGCGTCTACAATCAGCTGGCAGCACGGCGAAATAAACATTTTTTTGATCAGCTGGCAGGAGCGGTAGCGGGTTTTAAATGCGATAAAAACTAAATCTGGGCTTGTCTCCTCGCCGATTTAAACAGCCAACCGAGCAACAACTTTCTGGCATTTTACTAAATTATATTAAAAGAGCTTGAAAGGTGGGTGGTCCTGTATTAACTCCCGTGTTAAGCAGCTGTGGAACGTCTTTTTTGCCCGCCAGCTGGTCATTCTGACGTCAGCTGAAAGCTATCAATTATGCTACATTTTTGTAGTACTGGTAAACTTTTGTTTGGCATGTTGGTAAGGTTATTTAGAGGAACATCATTCTCAACGGTTTGGTTCTTTTAGAGAATGTTTGTTTATTAATTATTTATTTTTCAACAAATAACTCAATTATAATTACAAAGAGGGAAATAAGAAACGTTTTATCGCAACTTTCACTTGCACCCGCAATTTAATCGCAACAAACACCTAAAAACACCGCAATTTTCACCGCAATTTTGGGGAAAAAGCCCCCGCAAAATCAGTGATTTTCGGCCGCAACTATCACAATAAAGGCCCGAGAAATCCAGGGGGGACTGGATAGGTGAAAATTCACCCTAGTTAGTTCAGGTCGGAAGAAGCACAGTTCCCTTCTTATCTCCTCTGGTTCTAAACATGTTCTTGTTCATATGTGTGAACACCTTAGTGGCACCTAATATTCTAGTTCCACACACAGAGAGAAAACCCATGCTCCTGCTGTCATAAGCACATGATTCATACAAGGAATACATTAATACAAGGCACTTGATTATTATATTCTTAAGTCATTAACAGTGTTTTGGAAATAATCTCTATCAAGCATACTGGTTAATGGGGTGTTACTGTGTTAAAGGATATCTGTGTGTGTGTTTAATGATGTTAGTGGATTGTGATCGAGCATGGTTTTGGTCCACTGATGGTGGTAGCCTGTCTTGAATCCTGATGCAAGAGTTAGTGAACCTGAAATGATGTTGGATGCCTGTCTTGATTAATTATGCATTTGGAAGTGAACATTAAATTATATAGGATAAAGTTTTGACGCTGTTATCTGTTGATTTGTTTGATGTTAATTTTGATTGTAAAAGTGTGCTTCAGTGTTCAAGTTAGTGTTATTTATATCTGACTGCAGGGGGCCCATGTTAGTTCATGTAATGGCATGTAGAACTAGACATGTAGTTCCTCCACATAATCCCTTGTCTCTCTAGTTTGCATTCCAAAAGCTCCTGTAGTTTATTGGTTAGGCTTGAACCCAGGAAGCTAATGGGTCAGACAGAAGAAGCACTTTATTTACACCACAAAGGGGTGTGGTACAAACTGGGATGCTCTGGATGGATACTGAACTCACCATTGGAAGGTAGACACTGGGGTGTTCTGGATGGATAGTGTATGTGTTATATAGTTTTGTAAGGTAGACACTGAGATGTATGGATAGTTACTGTACGTGTGTAATTCTCTGTTTGCACATTTCACTATATTAGTCTTGTATTGAATTAAAGTTTGACTGGATTTTCTTTGAAAAACAGAACTGAAGTCTGAAATGGCAGGATCTACTGAGCCATCAGAACTGCTGATGTCAGTGAAGGAGGAGATCAAAGAAGAAGAATTTGACGATTTCTTGCAAGACTATCTGTCTTCAATTCCGAAAGTGGAAGAAAAGCCTGGACTGGAGTTTGACTCTAAGACTGAACAAACCTTGACCCACAAAGAAGAAGAGTATTTGCCATTGGAAATTAAACAGGAGGAATCATCTGATTTGAGAGAATATGGTCACGATGACTCTACTCCTGCAGGTAAGCTGTACATAAGTTTGTATCACAAAAAACTTGAAAAACATGATAGTTAATATAAATTTGACATATTGTTAATATGAAGCTGCAAGGGTACCCAGAGGGTTTCTGCCTATCGTAGCTTTTTAACTATCTGTCTCTAGCTTAGGAAACCATCTCCACATTTGGCCGCTGGTGGTGTGTGTTGACATTAACTCATATTAATATCTGTGAATATTGAACTTGTGTCAATATGAGGCTGCACAGGCACAGTGTTTCTACCTATTATAATTTGACTAGTTAAATTAAGGGGACTGCAACATCAGCTAGATAACTAGTATAATATTTAAAATAATAGTGATAATAATAACACATTAAATAATATTTTATTTCATTGGAACTCAGCCATTTATATGGCTTAAGGTAAGTTAAAAGTTGATTTAAAACAAAAGTCAAAACCCCCTGGCTTCATCTTCTGATTAGGTCAAAGGAATGTGAGACCTATCGAGAGAAGTGAGTTACCATTTACCATTGGGAATACTTTAAGGCGAGACATGGCAGGTGAATAGGGTAAAAATTTTAAATACAAGGGATCACCATGAAACTTTACCAGTTAATTACATACATCATTATAAGAAAAAAATGTATTACAAGTTTTAGAATTTTGCATATTTAATTATGCTAATTAGGCTGGATCTCATTAAATATGCACGTTTTTGTATATATTTCCGGTACATGAATCTTAAACTGTGATAAAGCCAGGACCAAAATTCTTTTTTTATTTTGTTTATATATCAAATGACAAAAAATCCTCAGATGGATTTTAGGATATCTGCTTTTATGACCTGGGAAATCAAAATATACTATCCATGGCCTTAAAACCCCTATTTTCGCCATGAATTCCAGGTAAAATGACCCATAAATCTGGCCAGGAACCATTTATAAACAAATCCGTCTGTAGATGTCTTCATAACAATGCTATGTGTGAAACTGGGAAGTGTGGTGTACCTAGGTTCTACATAGGCTGAGAAATGTGTACCTAAAAATGAAAAAAACACTCATTTTGAGAAAACCGCATTTAAAGACAACACGTGACGCACTGAGCGAATCACTTTAGCAGGAAAGCGCCGTCAGCCAATGAATCCCTTCAGAAAGTCAGGATTGGTTGCTGAAAAGAAAGGAAATGCCCATATTTGGATTACACAGCCTTCTTATCGAGGCTCAGAGATTTAAAATCATAGCAGAAATGACAGATGTCGTGTAAAAAGACGAAACGCTGAACGCGGTTCAAGGGAGAATTCTTGGTTAATTTAGGAGAAAATGGATGCCGCGGCTGAACTAAATGCAGTGAAACAGACACATAAATGTGTAATTTTGACGTTTTCTTTATGGTAGTATGAAAGATAACAAGTTAAAGAGGCAAACTAGCCCAAAATCTCAAATTTGACCAGGGCATGAAGAAAATCGATATTTCACCTGCCGTGTCTCGCCTTAATGTGATATGTAATTCTCAGTCAGTGTCATTTGAAACAATCAAAATGTCCGCCATCATTTTGTCTCCAGATCTCTAACGCATGTGCCTGTGTCTCTGCCTACTTTTACAGTGCAGTCTCTGGGTGTTCACTTTAAGGCTTAGGGACTTCCAAGTGATATACTATTCTAGCAATAGCCAGTCAATCAAAGACACATTGTTTTCAGTGTTACTGTTAAATAGTGCTAATGTAACAAATAAAGGAGATAGAAGATATCATTTTAATATATATTTGTAATGTTATAGGAGGCTTTCAAAGGATCCATTCAGGCCAAGGGGATACAGGGGAAAGAAGAAAGAATGTCATCAGACATCAGCAATCAAATACAAGGAAGAAAAAACATGAATGCTCCCAGTGTTTCAAAACCTTTGCTGCTGCTTCTGGTCTTACAATTCATCAACGAACACACACAGGGGAAAGGCCTCATCAGTGTTCTCAGTGTGGAAAGGCCTTTACTACAATGAGTCATCTCAAGATGCACTTGATGAGCCATACTGGGGAAAAGTCATATCAGTGTTCTCAGTGTGGAAAGGCTTTTAGTCAAAAGGGTAGTCTCAAGACACATGAGAGGATCCATACTGGGGAAAAGCCATATCAGTGTTCTCAGTGTGGAAAGGGTTTCAAAAGTAGCAGTGAACTTAAAATCCACCAAAGGATCCATACTGGGGAAAAGCCACATCAGTGTTCTCAGTGTGGAAAGGCCTTTACTACCATTGGTCAGCTCAAGATACACCAGAGGATCCACACCGGAGAAAAGCCATATCAGTGTTCTCAGTGTGGAAAGGCTTTTAGTCAAATGGCTAATCTCAAAAAGCACCGAAGGATTCACACTGGGGAAAAGCTATATCAGTGTCCTCAGGGTGGAAAGGGTTTCAAAAGTAGCAGTGAACTTAGAATGCACCAGAAGACACATACTGGTGTAAAGCCACATCACTGTTCTCAGTGTGGAAAGGGTTTCAAAAGTAGCAGTGAACTTAGAATCCACCGGATGACACATACTGGAGAAAAGCCACATCACTGTTCTCAGTGTGGAAAGGCCTTTAGTCAAAAGGGTCTTCTCAAGACACATGAGATGATCCATTCTGGGGAAAAGCCATATCAGTGTTCTCAATGTGGGAATGGTTACAAAAGTATCGGTGAACTTAAAATCCACCAAAGGATCCATACTGGGGAAAAGCCATATCAATGTTCTCAGTGTGGAAAGGCCTTTACTACCACAGGTCATCTCAAGATACACCAGAGGATCCACACCGGAGAAAAGCCATATCAGTGTTCTCAGTGTGGAAAGGCTTTTAGTCAAATGGCTAATCTCAAAAAGCACAGAAGGATTCACACGGGGGAAAAGCTTTATCAGTGTCCTCAGTGTGGAAAGGGTTTCAAAAGTAGCAGTGAACTTAGAATCCACCAGATGACACATACTGGAGAAAAGCCACATCAGTGTTCTCAGTGTGGAAAGGCTTTTAGTCAAATGGGTAGTCTCAAGACACATGAGAGGATCCATACTGGGGAAAAGCCGTATCAGTGTTCTCAGTGTGGAAAGGGTTTCAAAAGTAGCAGTGAACTTAGAATCCACCAGATGACACATACTGGAGAAAAGCCACATCACTGTTCTCAGTGTGGAAAGGCCTTTAGTCAAAAGGGTCTTCTCAAGAGACACCAGATGAGCCATAATGGGGAAAAGCCTTATCAGTGTTCTCAGTGTGGGAATGGTTACAAAAGTAGCAGTGAACTTAAAATCCACCAAAGGATCCATACTGGGGAAAAGCCACATCAGTGTTCTCAGTGTGGAAAGGCCTTTACTACCATTGGTCAGCTCAAGATACACCAGAGGATCCATACCGGAGAAAAGCCATATCAGTGTTCTCAGTGTGGAAAGGCTTTTAGTCAAATGGCTAATCTCAAAAAGCACCGAAGGATTCACACTGGGGAAAAGCTATATCAGTGTCCTCAGTGTGGGAATGGTTTCAAAAGTAGCAGTGAACTTAGAATCCACCAGATGACACATACTGGAGAAAAGCCACATCACTGTTCTCAGTGTGGAAAGGCCTTTAGTCAAAAGGGTCTTCTCAAGACACATGAGATGATCCATAATGGAGAAAAGCCATATCACTGTTCTCAGTGTGGAAAGGCCTTTAGTGTTTTGTGTAATCTTAAGAAACACCAGAGGATTCACACTGGGGATTAGGCGTATCAATTTACTATATGTGGGAAGGGATTTAGATCGATCTCAGATATCACTTTCAGTTAAACATGTCCAGTATCGTACAATTCCGTAAAATCAGCATTTTACTGCATTTCCCCCTGATATTCCAACTGTATTTGTTTACTGTGTTTTTAATTGCACAGTAGTTACACTTTGATGTTAAACTGCAGTTAATTTCTACTTCGTTTGGCTTTCTAATGGTGGTATAAGGTAATGTGTGCTGTGTCCTAATTATTCGTTTGATGGCATGTGTGTGTTGAAAATCGACCTGCATTGTCACCTGCTCTTCAGGTCTGGGCATTTCATGAAGCTGGTTTGATAACAAGTGAATACCTTTTTGATATGTTAGCCATGTAGGTTTGATTAATATAACCTTGTGCAGACTGAAGAAGAGGGTTTCTATAGCTGGGTAACTTCAGTAGTCACTAAGGAAGAACACATGGCTTAATGCAGGCGTTTACAGGAGTCACTGATGATCAAGCTACTGATGGGTGTGTATGAAATGTAGGCTCCCATTAATATTTGTATATTGTCTATACGGATTCTTTACCTGAATGTTTACCGTAAATCCTCAAATAAAAACCGGGATTCAATTAGAAGCCGGGCTTCAGATAGTAGCCTTGTGCGTGGTCGATACCGACAAATAAAGACCGGGCCCCGAATACAGGCCGGGGGTAAAATAAAGTAGCCTATTTTACTGTAGCCTACCGGCATCAGTCCATCGGCACAAAGTAGAAATCCCAATTTAATTGAATGCATTTCATGATTACATGTTCTCCTCATGTTTAATGTTTGTTGGCTAATTTCATGGGCTGTTTGCATTAAAAAAAGAAATTTTCCCACGTAGGACTACTACGCGAATTTGTTGTTGTTCATGAAGGCACGTCTGGCAATTTGTTATTGTTAAGCCTAAATGCACGTATGGTAGCCTACTGCTGATTATCTGTAACGCTTTAGTTTGCTAGGTTACTTTGTCCAGAATGGATCATAAAGCAGTTGACTATGGCTCTAAGATGAAACTTTGATATTAAATTTAAAGAGAAGGTGTATGCTGAAGAACATTCAGGAGAAAAGCAGTTTGACATTGACCCGAGACAAATTCGAATTCGGAAGAAGCAAAATAATTAACTGAATGCAGCCAAAAAGATCCCGACTAGCAGGTGGAGGTAGGTAGAAAGTTAGTTAGGAAACCTAAGGTTTTTTCAGTCCGTGCAGGGGCGGAGATCCCGGGGGGGACGGGGGGGACACGTCCCCCCCTCGCATAACGTTGTCCCCCCCCCCAACAAAATTGAAAAAAAAAAAATGTATAACAATGTCAGGTCACCAGAGTTGGGATGCGAACCCGGGTCGCTGGCGTGCTATCCTATGCTTAACCCAGTGTGCTATTAATTCTACAGTCTCCAGATATAAACAAATAAAAGAATAAAAAATACGAGAATATGTCTACATTCATTGTTCCCTTCAGGTCCGCTTCACCTGCTCTCTCTCACCTGCTCTCTCTCTCTCTTAAAAACAGGTAATAAAATTGTATAACAGAAGGTAAGTAAGGGATAACGGCCGACGAGCTGTACAGTTCTACAAAGATAATGGACGATGCAGGGCAAAGAACTCCACAACGCGCAGCGAAGTCCATTATCTTTGTAGAACTGTACAGCTCGAAGGCCGTTATCCCGCTTATCTCCCGTTTACAACATCCAAAAAATGCTTTTATTATTATTATTATTATTATTATTTAGAATTTCCTTAATCTTTAGGAAACTTAATATGCCTAATAACCTGATGAATTCTTGACTGGAAGCCTAGTGCTCCCGTTAGATAAAGTAGTGAGTGAGAACAAAAAAACGTTACGTTGGTGGTCATTGGTAACCATTCAAGAGCATTGATATGGATCGGCGATTTAACTTTTCTACTGGGACTACGTCCAAGGTGTCCGTCTATACGAACTTAATGTACACCCCACTACCCAATCAGAAAATAGTATTTCGTTCCAGAGGGAGATAAGTAAGAAATAAAGGCCTGCCCCAAATAAAGGACGGTGCGCTGTGCAGCCTAAGTCATTACAAGCCCTGGCCACTATTTGAGGATTTACGGTATATTATTTCTGATTGTTTGTGGAAAGGACTAAAGCCGAATGTGCCATCTCAAAAAGTACCAGAGGATCCAGTCAGATGGTGTGTTGTCCTGCTAATACATAATGTAGTATCACTTACTGATAGGCCTATATTTTAGATTTGATGAGTTTTAAACCAGATGAACATGATGAAGTCTTATTTCTTCGTATTTGAAACGTTTGATTAGGTAGAGTGAAATAAAAATTTAGTAAAATAAATAATAATTTGAGTTTTTTTCAAATATGTATGTATGTGTGGGATGGGTGGATGTGTGTATATACAATATATAATCGACAAGCAGCAGTTAGCAATTGTACAAAAAATAAGTAATGTTTGTACAGCATCCGAAATGGATGGCTTTAACAGTACCTCATAAGAATATTATCTACAGCTCAAAGATGTGCTGAGTATCTGTGAAAAGCGAGGGTCGCGTTTTCCCAGTAGCTACCGTCTAGCCCTGAGTTTGCACACACATCGTCACACGTAACCTGATGACCACACTACATTTCCCATAATGCAACACATTGTAGCTGTAGCCGCGGCAGCGTTTCAAAGCCGAGTTAGATGTTACCCAGTTTGACAGACAACTCTGGGGGGACTGAGACGGTGGTGAGGGGTGCAGTTAGATTGGATTGGGTGTGCAATGGCAGGAAGTGACGTAGATGGAGTGAGCGAGGAGATGGAAGACGAGGACGCGGGAAGTACAAACAATTGGGAGAATGTTACATCTAGAAAAACTAAAAAGAAAAAAAGAACAAACAGTGATAATGGGTCAGGTGACAATCCGGAGTCGAGTGAGGAAAATATTAGAGTAAAAGTAAAACAGCAGGAAGGAATTAAGGTAAAGCTTCAGTTTGATACGCCATGTTCGTTTAACCCACTGAAGATATCTAAAGCGTTACACGAGAAGGTAGGAGCGGTGTCAGTCAATACGTTGAGAGATGGCAGTTTAATCATTTCATGTGTTGATAACAGACAAAGAGATATATTGATTAAAATGACAACTTTAGAGGGGAAGAAGATCAGGTGTGTTTTGTGGGAGAGAAGGAAAATTGTGCAAGGAGTAATCACAGGGGTCTCAACGGAGCTGACAAACGATGAAATTATGCGTAATGTAACGGGAGCTAAGGTGGAAAGGGTGAAGAGGCTGATGTACAACAAAGACGGTGTTAAGAAGGAGAGTTTGTCTATACTGTTGTCAATGAGAGAGGAGAAATTACCACAAAGAATAAGGGTAGGCTACATGAGCTATCAAGTACGCGAATACATTCCACCACCACTTAGGTGCTTTAAGTGTCAGAAATTTGGGCATGTAGCAGCAATATGCAGAGGGAAGGCGAGGTGTGACAAGTGTGGTGGAGAGGATCACGAGTATGGCAAATGTAAACAAGGCACTAAAGTTAATTGCTGTAATTGTGGTGGAGAGCATAGCGCGGCGTATAAAGGGTGTGATGCGCATAAAAGAGCAGCAGAGATTCAACGGGTTAAAGTGGAGGAAAAGGTGACGTATGCCGAGGCTATTAAACAAATTAAGGCAAAAAAAGAAACCGCGATACCAACAGGAGCTGGTCCAGGAATACCTGGGCAGAGGCAGCAATGGAACTCTCAGGGGAACAAACATAGTGGAGGTGAGGCAAATACAACATATATTGCAGTGAATAAGGTAAAGTTTGTAGCGTTTCTAGCGGAAGTGATTAACTGTTCTGCACAAACAACCAGTAAGACCGAGAGAATTAAAATAATAATAAGAGCGGCACAGAAATATATTGGAATGGGGGAAATTACGATAGAAAGTATAAATGATATATTACTAGCAGAGGTGGGGCTAGAGGATTCTCAAACAAAATGACCTTGTCTATTCTACAGTGGAATGCAAGGAGTTTAATAGCAAATGGACAGGAATTTAAGCAATATATTGAGGAAATACAGGTCAAACCAAATATAATCTGCATACAGGAAACATGGTTAAAACCATCACTAGATTTTAAGATACATGGGTACACAGCAGTGCGCAAAGATAGGGATACTACAGGAGGTGGAGTGGTTACATTTATTCAGCAAGGGATTAACTATAGAGTTATAAATTTGAATATAGATATAGAGGTAGTCATGGTTGATATATGGGTAGATAAAACTAGAACTAAAATTGTGAATTATTATAATCCTTGTAAAAGGATTTTGAGAGAGACTCTAGACAGTTTGTATGAGGGGGGAAATGGAAAGATAATATTATGTGGAGACTTTAATGCTCACAACACTCTGTGGGGAGGAATGAAAGTGGATGATAATGGGAGTACTATTGAGGAATTTATGGATGACAATAAGTTAGTTTGTTTAAATGATGGAAGATGCACTAGGTTTGATTTATATCATGGAACAGAGTCTGCATTAGATCTTATGATAGTATCTGATCAGATAGCAGGGGTAAGTCAGTGGGAGGTTAATGAAATTTCGCTTGGTAGTGATCATTATATCATCTGGGTTAGTGTTAGGAATCAAGATGTGTGCATAGAGGATAATTGGTTTCCAAGATGGAAAATGAGGGAGGCGAATTGGGGGTTGTATAACTTTAAGGTGAGTGGTAAACTGATGGAAATAGTATCGGATAGGAGTAGTGATGTAGATGAATTAAATTCAAAAATTATCAATATACTGTGTGAGGCAGCAGAGGAGGTTATTGGTAAATCTTCTGGCATGAGGAAAAGGAAAATGGTACCTTGGTGGTCAGAGGATTGCAAGGAAGCGGTCAAGTCCAGAAATAAAGCATTCAGAAATGTGAAATCTAACCACTCATATGCCAATTATATGGATTTTAAAAGAGCACAGTCTATGGTAAAACGTGTGGTAAGAGAGGCTAAAAGGAAATATTGGCGTGAATTCTGTGGTAAGATAGGGGCAGAAGTTAGAGTAGGTGATGTTTGGAGCATGATAAAAAAGATGGGTGGCATTAGAAGGGAATTCTCTATACCGGTGATAAAAGATAATGATGTAGAGGCGGTGAGTAATCAAGAGAAAGCCGAGATACTTGCAAAAGGGTTTGTTAAGGTTCATAGTTCAAAAAACTTAACAGAGGAAGAATTAGCTTGGAGAATTAAAACAATAGAGGGAAGTAAAGGAATATTAGGGAAACAGGCAAATAGTGAGAGCATACTCGATAAGGAGTTTACCTTATATGAGCTTAGGAGAGCATTACATGGGGCCAAGAATACTTCACCAGGGAAAGATGGGGTATGCTATAAAACGATTAAGGAGATAGATGACGTGGCTAAGTATGGAATTTTAAAACTGTATAATATGATTTGGGAACAAGGGAGATTGCCTTTGAATTGGAAACACTCTGTAGTGATTCCAATTGGAAAGCCAGGAAAGGACAGAGCCGAAGTGAAAAGCTATAGGCCAATTGCATTAACATCTAATTTATGTAAGCTAATGGAAAGAATGATTGTGAGAAGGTTAATGTACGAGGGAGAAAGGAAAGGTTTATTCTCCAACCATCAGAGCGGGTTCCGTAGTGGACGGACTACAATGGACCATGTGATATGCATGGAAAATATAATAAGGAAGGCACAAAATAACAAGGAGTTAGTATTGGCCACACTATTTGATATAGAAAAGGCATATGATATGCTATGGAAGGAGGGGTTATTAATTAAGTTGAATAGGATGGGCATTGGTGGGAAGATGTTCAATTGGATTAGGGATTTCCTTAAAGGAAGAACTATAGAAGTAAGAGTTGGGGTTGATTATTCCAAGACCTATCCTATAGAAAATGGTACACCGCAAGGAAGTGTATGTAGTCCAGTGCTATTCAATTTAATGATCAGTGACATTTTTGAACAAATAAAAGATCTAAGAGTCAACAAAGCTTTATATGCGGATGATGGAGCTCTGTGGATAAGAGGGAGAAACATTGGAAACATTACGGACAAAATGCAACAAGCAATAAACAAGGTTGAGAAATGGTCACTTGAGTGGGGTTTTCATTTATCAGTTGAAAAAACACAAATCATCTGTTTTTCAAAGAAAAGAATTAAGCCTGATGTACAAATTAAGCTCTATGGTCAAGCGTTGAAGCAGGTCGACACAATTAGGTACCTGGGAGTGTGGTTCGACAGTAAGTTGAATTTTAAGGAACACATTAAGAAGGTAATTGAGAAGTGTCAGAAGGGGGTGAATGTAATGAAATGCTTAGCGGGGTACAACTGGGGAGCATCAGGGACATCTCTAAAGAGAATTTATATAGCTCTGATAAGATCAGTGTTTGACTATGGATGTATTGTGTACAGATCCACATCAAAGACACACCTTAAAGTACTGGATAGAATGCAAGCCAAAAGTCTCAGAGTATGTTGTGGTGCATTTAGAACGTCTCCCGTACCAGCACTGCAAGTAGAGGCAGGAGAAATGCCATTACACCTCAGGCGTCTGAAACTGAGTTTGGGCTATTGGGTCAATTTAAAAGGACATAGTCTATCTCACCCTACGAAAGAGGTCCTTAAAGAATGTTGGGAATATGGCAGGTCTCAGATCAGTAGTTTTGGATGGGATGCTAACAGATTAGCTAGCCAGTTGGGGATAGAGAAAATAGAATGCAGTAAGACCTTGCATCTGTCAACAACCTCACCTTGGCTATTTGGTTCCCCTAGGGTGATAATAGAAACAAAAGACAATGTAGGGCAGTATCTAGGGAATATGTGCTACGACACTACAGAAATTTATACAGATGCATCAAAAGATGGTGAGGGTAAGACTGGCATTGGGGTATTTATACCAGAAACCGAAATATACATTAAAAAGAGGACTACGGATCATTTATCCATTTTTTCAGCTGAAATGGCAGCCATCATCATTGCGTTACAGTGGCTAGAAGAGGCTAGGCTCCCTAAGGCAATCATCTGTTCTGATTCCATGTCATCTCTCACAGCTATACAGAATGGAGATTCAGCATGTAGACAGGATTTATTGGATGAGGTCAATCTAAACATATTTTCAATCAGTCAACAAGGAAGGACAGTCCAGTTTGTGTGGGTTCCTGCTCATAAAGGTGTGAAAGGAAATGAGGAAGCAGACAAACTGGCAAAAGAGGCAACGAAAGAAGAGGAGGTTCAATTAAACATTACACTCAGTAAAGCAGAGATTAAGGTACTCATCAAACAAAAAATGAATTCAATGTGGCAGGCTGAATGGGATAAGGAGGAAAAGGGGAGACATCTTTACAGCATTCAAAAAGAGATTGCATGGAAAAAGATCAGTTACATAAGCAGACAGGAGGAGGTATGGTTTAACAGACTGAGAATAGGGCACACTGCTCTGAACAGCAATTTATACATCGTTAACAAACATACATCAGGAAATTGTGAGGGTTGTGGAGTAAAAGAGGATGTTAAACACGTTTTGTTAAGTTGTGAGAGATTCTCTAGACAGAGGGAAAAAATGAAAAGGGCTGTTAGTGCAGCAAAGCAAGTCTTTTCATTGGAGACGTTATTGGGTGAGCCTAGAACAAGAAATATTACAAATTCGGTAATATCATATATTAAAGAAACACAATTAGCTAACAGGATTTAGAATTATTGTTTTGTTTTATTTTATTTTATTTAGTTTTAATTGTTTTGTTTTATTTTTTATTTTTATGATTTCGTTAAGTTTTCTTTAACGACCCCAATGAACTACATCTCGGTCCAGAAGGTGGCGGTAATGCACATTGAATGTAAACCGCCATAAAACTTTACAGAAGAAGAAGAAGAAGAAGAGTGTAAAACGAAGCTCATGGATGTCTCCTCGGTTTGATCAGTAGAAATTGTTGTTATTATTGTCGTATTAGCCTGCATTCCCCGCAGGCGAACGTTAATCGTAATACTTCTAAATCCCGAGGCGTTTAAAGAAACCGAAGAAGGCTGAAGGAGAAGTTTAAAAGCGAGAGTATGGGACTGTTACCGCGACTGACCAATGCCTAACAACTTTGTGTGGAGTTCCCTTTTTATTAGGTAAGTCAAGTTCTGATATAATACTTATATGCCATGATAACTTGGGCTATGCAATACACATATCTAATGTGTGTAAAGTTAACGAGGGGAGTTATAAGCTCCTAGATGCCTAACAGCTCCGTGAGTAAAAGTTCGGTTTTGGAAAAGTTTTCCACGTCACATGTGCCTGGTGTGCTGCTAACTACTTCAGCTGAATACAGCGTATAAACTTTATTGTATCTACACATTTAAGATGGATAGACTTCTGTAAAACAGGGCATACCAGTGCATGCAAGGCAAACACGTTTCAGAATCCAAAATAAGTAGTAAAAGATGAAAACATTTAGTGCAATTCAGTGCATGCAGACAAAGGAAAAGGGGAGGTGTCTGCGTGTCTGTGTGCGTGTGCGTGTGTGTGTGTGTGTCTCTGTGTGTGTGTGTCTCTCTGTGTGTGTGTGTCTCTGTGTGTGTGTGTGTGTGTGTGTGTGTCTGTGCGTGTGTGTGTCTTGTGTCGTTGTCTGTCTGAACGGGGAGAGTTGTGTAAATACTGATATATTGAAAGATAGAAAGATATACAGTATGCAATGTGAAACTGGCAGGGTGATAAGGAGTTCAAGATAGATAGATAGATATTCACTATTTTGTGAACTCTTCTCTTCTACAAACAGCTCCTCCTTCTTCTCTGACAACCATGGAAGTGAAATTTTATATTTCAAGTGCATGATTAAGATGTTAATTCACACCAATATATTTCTGACCACAACACAATGGAACACGATAACTATTGAATGTAATCTTGTTTGAATCACTCAAAAAACACAAACGCACTCACTCACTCACACACACACACTCATTACTCTTGTTTGAATTACCCACAAAGCACTCACACACTCAGTCATTACTTTTGGTTGAATTACTCACAAAGCACACACACACACACACACACACACACACACACACACACACACACACACACACACTCATTACTCTTGTTTGAATAACTCACAAAGCACTCACTCACACACACACACATGCATACACTCACACACACACACTCAGTCATTACTCTTGTTTGAATTACCCACAAAGCACTCACACACACTCACACACACTCATTACTCTTGTTTGAATCACTCAAAAAATACAAACGCACTCACTCACACACACTCATTACTCTTGTTTGAATTACGCACAAAGCACTCTCACACACACACACAGACACACACTGACACACTCACACACACTCATTACTCTTGGTTGAATTACTCACAAAGCACGCACGCACACGAACACTCACAGACATTCATAACTCTTGTTTGAATTACTCACAAAGCACACACACACACACTCATCACTTTTGTTTGAATTACTCGCAAAGCACGGACACAAACACACACACACACCTACACACACACACACACACACACACACACACACACACATACACACACACACTCTCTCTCTCTCTCTCTCTCATACAATCACACCCTCTATCTCATACACTCTCACACACTCATTAGCCTTGTTTAAATTACTCACAAAGCACACACACACACACACACACACACACACACACACACACACACACACACACACACTCACAAACACTCATTACTCTTGTTTGAATAACTCACAAAGCACTCACACACACACACTCACACACAATCATTACTCTTGTCTGAATTACTCACAAAGCATGCACGCACGCACACACACTCACACAATTACAATTTCTCTTGTTTGATTACTCACAAAATCGTTATTGAGTGACATCACACAGGTATCAAATGAAAGAGCTTACCATGTGTGGTGACCTAATTCAAGCCTTTTGCTTCACAATGACGCCAGAAATTAGCTTGTGTGTATTTACCTTATTCTAACCTTTTGCTTAAAAATGATGCCAGTAATTAGCTTGTGTGTGTGGTGACCTTATTCTAACCTTTTGCTTCACAATGACGCCAGTAATAAGCTTGTGTTTGTGTGGTGACCTTATTCTAACCTTTTGCTTCACAATGACGCCAGTAATTAGCTTGTGTGTGTGGTGACCTTATTCTAACCTTTTGCATCACAATGACACCAGTAATGTGCTCCAGGAACAAAGCATATAGGAGTGATCATATCGTGAAAACATACAATTAAATGAGGTCACAATCATTGGTAATTATATAACCTTGGACAGCTAAAAGCTAATCACCCGCCCAAATGTACCTAGCGGCAGATAAAAGCTAATCACGACTTTGTTCAAGGAAGCGAACAGGTGCAGGTCACCGCCACCAAACAAGCAAGCTTCATCAATTTGCTTACGGTGAGTAGCAACAGGGCTTGAGACTAACTTTTTGGCTGAGGAGCACTGTGCTCCTAACCCAGAACAATTAGGAGCACCAGCAAATATCTAGGCGCACCACTATAAAAAGTTGGCCAAGCCAAATAATACTACTATTGATCAATGTAAGCAACCTTGAATAACATGTTTGAACAGATTATAAAAGGCATGACCTTGCTAAGGCCTACATTGATAGGTGGAAAAGAATTGCATGGTATTTTAGGTGATTTAGATGGTAGGGGAAGCAGGGCAAATCACACTATTTGTAATAACCAAATTATTTTATGTTAAGAAAAAACAACAACGTTCAGTCAGTCAGTGCGTGCACATGATGGCAGTACTCCGATTTCGCCAAACCCCGATTTCTCTCTCCATGGGGTCTCCACGGGGGGTTAACTGCGTTATCTCACGGCACATGGCAGTGACAAATCCAGATCTTGGCCACGTCAGTTCAAATCAAATGTGGAATGTTTACAAGCGGGCATCTGCTACAGTTGATTGTACAGTACATAAGTTGTGAAATGAAACAAAAACACACCACAGTTAAAGTTGTATTAGTATTGATTGATTTACATCGATATGAATGGATTACATGACTAACAAGTGGTTGAAAAGTAATATGAAAATATTTGTTCACTGAATTAGCTCGAGGATAAGTGAGGACCCAGTCTCACTGTCTGCGGGCGATCTATTAGGGAATCCTTTATCCACATACACAGGCTGTAGCTGAGGCCCAGATCAAGGAGTTTGGTGATCAGCCAGTTGGGGACGATGGTATTAAAAGCCGAGCTGTAATCTATGAAGAGTAGTCTCACATATGTCTCCTTCTTGTCCAGGTGTGTCAGCGTTGAATGGAGGGCTGTGACGATAGCGTCCTCAGTGGACCTTTTTTCCCTGTAAGCATACTGATGCTGGTCCAGGGGGCAAGGGAGGGAAGCCTTAGCGCGCTTCGCCACCAGCCTCTCAAAGCACTTGGTCTATAGTCATTTAAGGTGCTGATGTTATTTTGCTTGGGCACAGGTATAATAGTTGTTGTTTAGGGCTGCCACTAACGACTATTTTTCTATCGATTAATCTATAGACTATTTTATCGATTAGTCGATTAATCTAAACGATTCATTTTCCTCCCAAATAAAAAATTCACCATTTTAGCCCAGTTCATTCATTTTATTTTTACATAATGCAGCCCAAAACAAAATGTAAACAAAGGCTGACATATTAAAGTGCAAAACTGCAGGTTTAAACTAGCAACTCCCAACATGATAAAAAAAGAGGACTTGTTATAAGTCAGCAGCGCAACTCCAAAAGAAATGTTATTTCTATTAAACCCCTAAAAAAAGTTAAAGTGCAACATTTTTAAAGTGTAAGTGTGTCCAGCTCAAAATGTAACTCAAATATTAATAACATGTCAGTTAGAGATGTGTATGCAGCACAAAACAAAATGTAAACAAAGGCTGACATATTAAAGTGCAAAACTATGGAGAAGAACAAGAGCAATCCGAGATTTCTGACCTCCAGCAAGGGTTGACGTTGATAGTAAAGAAAGATCTATCTCTCGGGGCGAATGATACACATTGTAGTATGGGTGAGGATTTTGGTTCGTGAAAAATCCCAATGAGGTTATTTGTCAAAACAAGGAATGATGATTAGACTAATACACAATCTTTCTCTCAATGTCCCAATACGATATTGATCCTAGCATGGCCGAGACGTGTGCTTCGCGTGACTAACTAAATGTATGTGATACGTTGTCACTCTACGTGATTCATGCAATTTTAATGGGGATGTCCCAGGACCAAGTTCCACCTCTTGTGAAAATTTCAAAAAGATCCGCCCAGTAGTTTCTGAGAAATCTTGTCCACAGACAGACAAACATACGGACAAATAAATTAATTAACGGACCCGATCGCATAACCTCCCCTTGCTGGAGGTAATAATAATTAGGTGTGATGTACGAGTATCAAAACAGAGGTAACCAACAGGGAACAGCGCTCAAGGAACATGAACGTGTATGGTAAACCATCCTGTATGCGATGATGCGGTGCTCATGTTTTCAGCAAAAGAAGCTTTATAGCAAGGTTTAGTAATAACGGAGAATGCGTTCACAAGTTTCGGTTTCACGTTCAGCCGTAAGAAAACAGAAACTATGGTCTTCAATGGAAACGCTGATTACACACTATCAGGTCAAGCTTGAAGAGTCATATATTGTGAACAGTACAGAGCTTAACTATCTTGGCACCATGCTATCATCTATTGAACTCAAGAAGCTCATCGAACATTGCATTGCCTCCGCTGTTGCAAAGTTTGGAGCACTGAGAAAGTTGCTTAGAGACCACCGCTGCCGCTATGATTTTTCAGAAACTAAAGCGTTGACTGAACGCGACCAATGACTGGTGCCAAAAAAGACTGACGTCAGGCACTCAGCAATTACGTAGTGATACGGAAGACGCACATTTGTTACACTGAACTGAAGCGTTTTAGAAATTGAAAAGGTCAATTCATAAAAAAAAAAGATGCATCGACTTAAATTATTGATGTCGACGTATTTTTACCGTCGACCACATCGACTAATCGCGGCAGCCCTATTGTTGTTTTAAAACAGGTTGGTGCGGCCGCTTCGGCTAAAGACATATTAAAAATGAAATCAAGCTGCAGATGGGTGTATGAAATGTAGGCTCCTATTCATATTATGATGGAATCTATATGGCTTCTTTACCTGATGATAAATCATAAAATAAAGAGGGTTTCTATATCTGGATAACTTCGGTAGTCAGTTGTCATATCATAATATGTTATATACTATTAGTACAAACATTCACAGACACATGCAGTCGTGGCCAAAGGTTTTGAGAATGACACAAATATACATTTTCACAAAGTTTGCTGCTACAACAATTTATGTAAACATTCTAACGCACATTTGGCTTGGTTGTCAGACATGTCAGTATTTTAAATGTTTATTACCTAGCCTACATCCCCTTTGATGCTCAGATTTGTAACCCCTAAAAAATAAATCGTTTTTACGCTCTGAAAAATGTGCGCGGTCTGAAAAATCTATTGCACGGCCACTTCGACTGGCCTGCGTGGCCAAACTTGTGCGTGCACTCGTGCGCAGCTTAGAGGGAACATTGGGAAGGGACAGACAACAGTAAAACTATACTGTACAACTATACTGTAGGTCTTAGTTTAACTATATCATCCTTTGGATTTCCTTTGCAGAACAGGACTGAACGGACTGGCGCTGACATGCTCTGAAGGAGTTTGTGTGTAATTTTCTACAAGCTTACTGTAGAAGTGTAAGTCTCCAACAGTACAACTATACTGTAATTTGTTGTTTCCACATGTTCACTATATTTGTCTTGCATTAAATAAAGGTTTGACTGGATTTTCTTTTAAAAACAGAACTGAAGTCGGAAATGTCAGGATCTGCTGAACCATCACAACTGCTCACGTCAGTTAAGGAGGAGATCAAAGAAGAAGAATTTGATGATTTCCTGCAGGAGTATCTGTCTGCAATTCGGAAAGTGGAAGAAAAGCCTGGACTAGAACCTGACTGTAAGACTAAAATATGCACATCACCAGCCTTGACCCACGAAGAAGAAGAGTATTCACTATTGGAAATTACACAAGAGGAAACATCTGATTTGACAGACTATGGTCACAATGACTCTAATCCTACAGGTACGTTGCACATTAGTTTGTATCATGAAAAACTTGAACAATATGATACTTGAACTTTTTTTGGCACTGTGTGGGCGGGAATTTATGGAGGACGGGCTCTTTTAGACGTATCAGTGTTCTCAGTGTGGAAAGACCTTTAATCAAACGGGTAATCTCAAGATACAACTGATGATCCATACTGGATTAAAGCCACATCAGTGTACCTAATGGTGCTATACGGTAATGCACAGTCTGTCCCAGCCACTGCCATTCCCCCTATTTGTTTAGTGTAAAGTGTGTGAAGGATTGACAACTGCATTGAAGTGAACTTAAGTTAGAAATTTGACTGATATCCACAAGTAAGGTGGATCTATGCCTGTTATCTCTTTAAAAGATAAATCATCTTATGACATATTATGTAAATCTATTGTGATATTGAACATGTAAAATATTGCTGTGTCCATCTGCATTCAGCCATTCAACTTGCTTATTAGTCATCGTTAAATTATGGTTTGACTTAATTTTCTTTGAAAAACAGAACTGAAGTCCGAAATATCTGGATCTGCTGAACCATCACAACTGCTCACGTCTGTGAAGCAGGAGATCAAAGAAGAAGAATTTGATGATTTCCTGCAAGAGTATCTGTCTGCAATTCCGAAAGTGGAAGAAAAGCCTGAACTGGAACTTGACTATAAGACTGAAATAAACACATCACCAACCTTTACCCACAAAGAAGAAGAGTATTTGCCATTGGAAATTAAACAGGAGGAAACATCTGATTTGAGAGAATATGGTCACGATGACTCTTTTCCTGCAGGTAAGTTGCACATACGTTTATGTCATAAAAATCTTGAAAAATATGATGGTTAATATGAATTTGACATCATGTTAATATGAAGCTGCAAGAGCACCCAGAGGGTTTCTGCCTACTGAAGCTTTTACTTTCTTTCTCTAGCTTGGGAAACCATCTCCATATATGGCCGCTGCTAGTGTGTGTTGACATTAACTCATGTTAATATCTGTGAATTTTAACTTGTGTCAATATGAAACTGCACAGGCAACCAAGGATTTCTACCTTTTCTACCAATTATAATTTGACTAGTTAAATTGAGGAGACTGCAACATCAGCTAGATAACTGGTATACTATTTAAAGTGATAATGATAATAATAACACATTAAATAATATTTTATTTCATTGGAACGTTGATAAAAGTTAAAAGTTGATTTAAAACAAAAGTTAAACCCCCCTGGCTTTATCTTCTGATTGTCCAAGGAATGTGAGTCCTATCGAGAGAAGTGAGATGCCATGGGAATACTTTAATGTGATATGTAATTTTCAGTCAGTTAGATTTCAGACAATCAAAATGTCAGCCATCATTTTGTCTCCAGATCTGTTCACTTAAAGCCTTAGGGAATTCCACATCCATTGTTTTCAGTGTTACCGTTAAATACTGCTAATGTAATAAATAGAGGAGAGAGAGGATATTATTTTTAAAACATGTTCTTATGTTATAGGACAACTTCAAAGGATATATTCAGGCAAAAGGAGTACAGGGGAAAGAAGAAAGAATGTCATCAGACGTCAGCAATCAAATACAATGAAGAAAAGACATGAATGTTCCCAGTGTTTCAAAACCTTTGCTGCACCTTCTAAGCTTGCAATTCATCAACGAACACACACAGGGGAAAAGCCCCATCAATGTTCTAAGTGTGGAAAGGCCTTTACTAGTATGGGTCAACTCAAAATGCACCAGAGAATTCACACTGGGGAAAAGCCATATCACTGTACTACATGTGGGACAGGTTTTAAAACTGGCAATGCACTTAAAGTCCATCAACGAATACACACTGGGGAAAAGCCATATCAGTGTTCTCAGTGTGGAAAGGTCTTTAGTCTAAAGGCTCATCTCAAAACACACCAACGAACACACACAGGGGAAAAGGCCCATCAATGTTCTCAGTGTGGAAAGGCCTTTACTACAATGGGTCAACTCAAAATACACCAGAGAATTCACACAGGGGAAAAGCCATATCAGTGTACTACATGTGGGACGGGTTTTAAAAGTAGCATTGAACTGAAAATCCATCAACGAACACACACAGGGGATAAGCCATATCAGTGTTCTCAGTGTGGAAGGGCCTTTAGTCTAAAGGGTAATCTCAAGACACATCAGATGATCCATACGGGGGAAAAGCCATATCAGTGTTCTCAGTGTGAAAAGGCCTTTAGTACCATTGGTCAACTCAAGTCACACCAGTCAATCCATACTGGGGAAAAGCCATATCAGTGTTCTCAGTGTGAAAAGGCCTTTAGTACCATTGGTCAACTCAAGTCACACCAGTCAATCCATACTGGGGAAAAGCCACATCAGTGTTCTCAGTGTGGAAAGACTTTTAGTCATATGTCTAGTCTCAAAACACATCAGAGGATCCATACTGGGGAAAAGTCATATCAGTGTTCTCAGTGTGGAAAGACTTTTAGTCGAGTTGATACTCTCAATAAACACCAGAGGATCCATACTGGAGAAAAGCCATATCAGTGTACTACATGTGTGACGGGTTTTAAAACTAGCTATGAACTTAAAAACCACCAGATGGTCCATACTGGGGAAAAGCCACATCAATGTTTTCAGTGTGGAAAGACCTTCAGGAAAAAGGGTGATCTCAATGCGCATCAGATGACACATACTGGAGAAAAGCCACATCAATGTTCTCAGTGTGGAAAGGGTTTCAAAAGTAGCCGTGAACTTAAAAAACACCAGAGGATCCATACTGGGGAAAAGCCACATCAGTGTTATCAGTGTGGAAAGGACTTTACTACCATGTGTAATCTCAAGACACACCAGATGATCCATACTGGAGAAAAGCCACATCAGTGTTCTCAGTGTGGTAAGGCCTTTAGGTATTTGGAAAATCTTAAGAGACACCAGATGATCCATACTGGGGAAAAGCCACATCACTGTTCTCAGTGTGGAAAAGCCTTTAGTCGAAAGGGTGATCTCAAGATACACCAGAGGATTCACACTGGGGAATAGCCGTATCAATTTACTATACCTGGGAAGGGATTTAGATCTATCTCAGATATCACTGTCAGTTAAACATGTCCAGTATTATACAATTCCGTAAAATCAGCATTTTATTGCATTTCCCCCTGATGTTCCAACTTTATTTGTTTACTGTGTTTTTAATTGCACAGTAGTTACACCTTGATGTGAAACTGCAATTTAGATATACTTCGTTTGGCTACCTAATGGTGATAAAAGTTAATGCGTGGTGTGTCCTAATTACTGACATTGCATTAAGTCCCATTCGTTTGATGTCATGTGTGTGATGGACTGACGATAATGCTGAAGTTAGTGTGAGATTAGAAATTAGTTTTACGTTAACAACATCCCTGGATGTAAATATGTTATACCTTTATTCAATATATTTAACAAAAATGAGACCCATATACACTCATCTCCTGATCAGGGTCATGACAGCATTCCTAAGAAGGACCCAGTTCCTGACTCGGGTCAATACGTTATTCTCAGGAGGGACCCAACTCCTAACCCGGGTCACCTTTGAAAATCGACCTCCATTGAAACCGGGTCTGGGCATTTTATGTAGCTTAGTATTTAGCTTAGAACAGCACCTGTATGTGAGCTGGTCAGTCTGCCCCTGAATGTGTGCTGTTCTGAGCTGGTCAGTCTGCCCCTGAATGTGTGCTGTTCTGAGCTGGTCAGTCTGCCCCTGAATTTGTGCTGTTCTGAGCTGGTCAGTCTGCCCCTGTATGTGTGCTGTTCTGAGCTGGTCAGTCTGCCCCTGAATGTTTGCTGTTCTGTGCTGGTCAGTCTGCCCCTGTATGTGTGCTGTTCTGAGCTGGTCAGTCTGCTCCTGTAGAATGTCGTCGATTGGTTCAATCATGCAACAACAGCATTATAACTAATAAAATGAAGGCCACAAAATCTTGCCGCGCCGCGCCGCACCGGGGTGGTACTCAAACACATTTTCCAATGTTGGCAGGTCTGGAAAAGCCCCATCAATGTTCTCAGTGTGGAAAAACCTTTAGTCAAAAGTGTGTTCTCAAGATACACCAGAGGATCCACACCAGAGAAAAGCCATATCAGTGTCCTCAGTGTGGCAAGGCCTTTGCTAACACAGGTAATCTCAAGACACACCAGATGATCCATACTGGGGAAAAGCCATATCAGTGTACTACATGTGGGACGGGTTTTAAAACTAGCAAAGAACTTAAAATCCACCAGAGGAAACACACTGGGGAAAAGCCATATCCGTGTACTACATGTGGAAAGGGTTTCAAAAGAAGCGATGAACTTAAAATCCACCAGCTGACACATACTGGAGTAAAGCCACATCACTGTTTTCAGTGTGGAAAGAGTTTTAGTCTAATCGGTAATCTCAAGAAACACCAGAGGATCCATACTGAGAAAAGTCATATCAGTGTTCTAGATGTGGGACAAGTTTTAAAAGTAGCAATAACCTTAAAATCCACCAGAGGATTCACACTGTGGAAAAGCCATATCAGTGTTCTCAGTGTGGAAAGGCCTTTACTGCCATTAGTCAGCTAAAGAGACACCAGAGGATCCACACTGGGGAAAAGCCGTATCAGTGTTCTCAGTGTGGAAAGACCTTTAGTCAAAAGGGTGATCTCAAGACACACCAGAGGATCCACACCGGAGAAAAGCCATATCAGTGTTCTCAGTGTGGAAATGCCTTTACTACCATTGGTCATCTCAAGATACACCAGAGGATCCACACTGGGGAAAAGCCACATCAGTGCTCTCAGTGTGGAAAGGGTTTCAAAAGTAGCAGTCAACTCAAAATCCACCAGATGACACATACTGGAGAATAGCCACATCACTGTTCTCAGTGTGGAAAGCACTTTAGTCAAAAGGGTCAACTCAAGAAACACCAGAGGATCCACACTGGGGATTAGCCGTATCAATTTACTATATCTGGGAAGGGATTTAGATGTATCTCAGATATCACTGTCAGTTAAACATGTCCAGTATCGTACAATTCCGTTAAATCAGCATTTTACTGCATTTCCCCCTGATATTCCAACTTTATTTGTTTACTGTGTTTTGTATTGCACAGTAGTAACACCTTGATGTTAAACTGCAATTTATTTACACATCGTTTGACTTCCTAATGGTGGTATAAGGTAATGTGTGGTGTGTCCTAATTACTGCCATTGCTTCAAGTCCCATTCGTCTGATGTCGTGTGTGATGGACTGACGATAATGCTGAAGTTAGTATGAGATTAGAAATTCGTTTTTTTGTTAACAACATCCCTGGATCTAAATATGTTATACTTTTATTAAATATATTTAACAAAAATAAGACCGATATACATTCATCTCCTGATCAGGGTCATGACAGCATTCTCAAGAAGGACCCAGTTCCTGACTCGGGTCAAGACAGCATTCTCAGGAGGGTCCCAGTTCCTGACTCAGGTCTCCTTTGAAAATCGACCTCCATTGAAACCTGCTCTGCAGGTCTGGGAATTTTATGTAGCTGGTTTGATAACATGTGAATACCTTTTTGATATGTTCTCCGATGTAGGTTTGATTATTAACCTGGTGCTGAAGAAAAGGGTTTCTATAGCTGGGTAACTTAGTAGTCACTGAGGAAGAACCCATGGCTTAATGCAGGCGTTCACAAAAGTCACTGATGATCAATCTACTGATGGGTGTGTATGAAATGTAGGCTCCCATTAATATTTATATATTGACTTAATGGATTCTTTACCTGATTGTTTATATTATTTCTTATTTTTTGTGGAAAGGCCTTAAGCCAAATCTGCCATCTCAAAAAAGTACCAGAGTAGCCAGTCAGATGGTGTGCTGCCCTGCTATTACATGATGTAGTGTCACTTACTGAAATATTTTGGATTTGATGAGTTTTAAATCAGATGTGATGTACAGTGCCCTCCACAAATATTGGCACCCTTAGTGAATGTGACCCAAACAGGCTATGAAAAAAGATGGCTTTGCTTTTAGCCTCTTGGTCTTTCACTCAAAATATTCAAAAAATGCCTACCTTTTCATTGAAGTAAATGTATTGATGAGTTTTAAACCAGATGTTATGTACATGATGAAGTCTTATTTCTTCATATTTCAAACGTTTGATTGGGTAGAGATTGAAATAAAAATTGAGTAAAAGAAATACAAATTTGAGTGTTTTGTTTTCAAATATGTATGTGTGGGATGGGGGGATGTGTGTATGTACAATACATAATCGACAAGCAGCAGTATGCGCTTGAACAAAAAAACAGTAATGTTTGTACAGCATTCGAAATGGATGACCTTAACAGCACCTCATATGAAGATTATATACAGCTCAAAGATGTGTTGAGTGTCAGAGATAGGGATGAAAAAAAGAGGACAATGGGGGAGGGAGTATAGCATTGACATTGAAAAGGGTAGACACAGAAATATATGACTACCTCGAGAAAACAGTCTCTGCACTCACTGTATTAATGGGGTAGTGGATGAAGAGTTTATTTTCCTGACAGAATGTAATGAGTACAACAACATAAGGGAGACCTTCCTTCTCAAGAACAGAGGATATTTGCTCTGAGTTTACAAAAATATAAAGAGAAGAAATATAATTGGTAATTTTGTTCACATGAATATGGTTTATTCCTGCTGGAATCTTAAAGCAAGCAATTAAAGATAAATCAAAGCAAACATCTTGAAAGACCACTTGAGAGCAATGACAGTATTGTAAACAGACATTTCAAAACAGTTAGTGCAGCTGTGTAAAAGCCTGGGTCTGTTCATTCCTTATGGTGGAAGGAAGGGAGCCTGGGTCTGTTCATTCCTTATGGTGGAAGGACAGGAGCCTGGGTCTGTTCATTCCTTATGGTGGAAGGAAGGGAGCCTGGGTCTGTTCATTCCTTATGGTGGAAGGACAGGAGCCTGGGTCTGTTCATTCCTTATGGTGGAAGGAAGGGAGCCTGGGTCTGTTCATTCCTTATGGTGGAAGGAAGGGAGCCTGGGTCTGTTCATTCCTTATGGTGGAAGGAAGGGTGCCTGGGTCTGTTCATTCCTTATGGTGGAAGGAAGGGAGCCTGGGTCTGTTCATTCCTTATGGTGGAAGGAAGGGAGCCTGGGTCTGTTCATTCCTTATGGTGGAAGGACAGGAGCCTGGGTCTGTTCATTCCTTATGGTGGAAGGAAAGGAGCCTGGGTCTGTTCATTCCTTATGGTGGAAGGACAGGAGCCTGGGTCTGTTCATTCCTTATGGTGGAAGGAAGGGAGCCTGGGTCTGTTCATTCCTTATGGTGGAAGGAAGGGAGCCTGGGTCTGTTCATTCCTTATGGTGGAAGGAAGGGAGCCTGGGTCTGTTCATTCCTTATGGTGGAAGGAAGGGAGCCTGGGTCTGTTCATTCCTTATGGTGGAAGGACAGGAGCCTGGGTCTGTTCATTCCTTATGGTGGAAGGACAGGAGCCTGGGTCTGTTCATTCCTGATGGTGGAAGGACAGGAGCCTGGGTCTGTTCATTCCTGATGGTGGAAGGAAAGGTGACTCTCGGGGTAGACTCACCTTTCTGCAGTAGTGTAGAAACTCAAGCAGTCACAGATCCAAGTCATAGCATGTCTTAAAAAGAACAACAACCCTGAAACATCATCTGAAACAGAATAACAAACACCTCTCCTCATTCTCTCCAAACTCAAATTTCTGTGGAAAAATCTTTCTCAATATGAGGGTGAACCTCATAGCAGGTATACAAATTGAAAATATTTTATTGTTTTTAAAACCCTCTACATGGAAACATTGATCCTGCTCAAGAACCATTGACTGATTAATTGCACAAACTAGAATCTGATATAAAGTACGAACTTAATAATCTGGACTCTGCTGTATCTCCAATTTAACTAAATTTAAGAATTAAACAACTCAAAAACAAAGGAAAGCATAAAAAAAAAACTGATGTTATTTTGTCAATTATGTCTTTATTACAAAAAATCATGACACAATGTCTCATCATCTCATTAATATAGGTGCATAAATGTTAGCATATTGGGTAATTATTCTGAAAGTTGACAGTTGAGTTGTTGTTTTTAATATGTTCTCTGATGTAAATTGGATTAATTACCTGGTGCAGACTGAAGAAGAGGGTTTCTATAGCTGGGTAACATCAGTAGTCACTGGGCAGGAACACATGGCTGAATACAGATGTATCCATGAACCACTGATGATCAAGCTTCTGATGGGGACGTATGGAATGTAGACATCCAGAAGAAAAGAGTGAAAATAACTTTAGCCAATGAGTGCTCTCAAGAGACACCAGAGGATCCGTGAAACTGTATCATTCTAAATATAGGGTACTTAATCAAAGCTGAGCAAAGAACAGTATTCTACTGTTGTTCTAGCCTGGTGACACCCGCCTACGTATTTCCGCCTGAATTGATTTCAAGCTCATACTCAGTCTGGCCTAACCCCGTTGACAATCGTCTCCAGGACTCAAAATTTTGTAGGACCAATCAGCGAACAGTTCAGAGCTGTGACGCAAAACTCGCCTTGGAGGAAAAGACAGAAAAGCTATCGGAAAAGTTGTCTCAACTCTCGAGAACATCAGAAAATGAAAAGGAGAACAAGAGTATTTTCTTGTAAGTTTTATGATTGGAAAGGACGTCGTAGCTCTTCTCCCAACTGGCTTTGGGAAGAGTTTAATCTACCGAATGCTTACTAAACGTTGCTGATTGGTTAAGGGAACTCCAATGATTTTAAACTTCAAGATAAGCACCCGCCCATCTCGGAAACCAAAATGCATTGGGTTGGCCCAGACTGAAAGACGGAATGAAATGGAGTCACAGGCTGGTAATGGCCAGGCTACTGTTGTTCAGCCCACCACCTCTTATCCTTTCCTTTTTTATAATTTACATGATTTGTGTTTACTTCTGTTGTATTGTTTAACCCTCTTATATTTTACTCACATCTATTATGCTTGGGGTCAATTTGACACGTGAGAATGCTTTTCATAGAGTTCAGCTTTTAACACTATAATCCCACATTAACACTATCTCGCTGGGGCTCAACACCTCCCTTTGCAATTGGGTATTGGACCTCAGTAAGCGCCCACAAGCAGTACAAGTCGGCAACAACACCTCGAGCAGCATCACACTCAGCACAGGGGCCCCACAAGGCTGTGTGCTCAGTCCCCTGCTCTTCACCCTGCTGACTCACGACTGCACACCAACCTACAGTACCAATCACATGGTGAAGTTTGCAGACGACACAACTCTGGTGGGTCTCATCACCAAGAACAATGAGACCCACTACAGGAAGGAGGTCAACCTTTTGACCACGTGGTGCAGAGACAACAACCTCCTGATGAATGTCAGCAAAAACAATGGAGACTGTGGTTGACTTCAGGAGAAGCCACACTGAACACCCACCACTGACCATTGATGGTGCTGCTGTGGAGCGAGTGAGCATGATGAGTTCTAGTATGAGCGATATAGGTTAGGCTGGCTTTTCATTAAGACTTTATTTATCACAGTATTAGTAAGTCATTCCCTCTTAAACAAATATTGGTTAGGCTAGCTATCATTGAGACTTTAGTGACACAGTATTAATAATGCATTCTCTTCTTAAACAGATATTCAGAGCTTTTCAGCAGATCTGTGAGTAGAAAAAAAATCCCATTTGTTTTGCCTGTTAATTTTAAAATGCAGTTTTAGAAAGTGCTTACTCTGTCTGGTCAGTTTTAAAATGCAGTTTAAAAAAGTGCTTACTCCGTCTGTTCAGTTTTGAAATGCTGCATCATTACATGTTTTGAAATGCTGTGTCATTACATGTTTTAAAATGCTGTGTCATCATTCCATGTTTTAAAATGCTGTGTCATTATGTGTGCAGATGATCATCACATTGGCCCAGGAGAGGCTAAAGGAACAAGACCAGAAGCTGCTGAGAAGAACCAGTTCTGATGCAGAGATCTTAGAACTTGAGCTTAGTACACCATAACTGCCTTTAGAGTGTGGCAGAGAACACAACTACAGCGAGACAGAGATCACCATGACAGCAACCACCTCTAGCCATCCTCACTACAGTGAGACAGAGATCACCATGACAGCAGCCACCTCTACTCATTCGCAACCGTCTCTGCCCTTCCTCTCCTCTCTTTTCCTCTATTCCTCTCTCCTCTATTCTCTCTCCTCTATTCTCTCTCCTCTCTCTTCTCCTCTATTCTCTCCTCTCTTCTCACTTCTCCTCTCCTCTATTCTCTCTCCTCTCTCTTCTCCTCTATTCTCTCCTATCTTCCTCCCTTTTATCTTCTCCTCGATTATCTTCTCTCTTTTCTCCTCTCCTCCTCTTCTCTCTTCTCCTCTCCTCTCCTCTGTTCCTCTCCCTGTAACTAGTAACTGAGTAGGTGCCAGGGACCTTCATCCTGCCACACAAACATGCTACAAGCCTTCTTATAATCACAAAATCTTTTATATGAATACAATGTTATTGTTTATTATTATCGTTATAATTATTATTATTATTATTATTATTATTATGCCCTTCTTTGCATTCTCAGGGTTGTAATGAAAAGTTTCGGGTGGGTCACAGGGGATTTTCAGATTTCCAATTGGGCCATGGTGTACCTAAGTTTGGGAATGGCTTCCAGGAATTCTCATGAACAAAGCTGTACAGGGTCATGATTATGCCACCCATGTGCCATAACAATTCCGAGAACTGCCTGAAAACTTCAGCTAGAGTTGCTAGTAAATCACTGAAGTTGCCTTCCGTTTTTTGTTGTTGTTTTTAAAATTCGAAATTATCACGTTGCATCATGGGATGCAGAAGCCGACGATGTCAGTTTAGGCTGTACAGGAGTAGTAATGTTTGCGTTTCGGAAAGTTTATACTTTCTCATTATGCAAAACGACTCACTATTTTACGCCACGATCATTTTACGAAACGTATACAGCGCTTAGGATCCAGCACTTTAGCGCTGTTTTACGTGTCAGGACTTTTAGTTTGGTACACCGACTCCCGCGTCGGCTTACTACCTGCGGTTATTGTTGCTTATCGCTGCAAGCGGAAAGCACTGTACAGTCTTCACCACAGACATCACGTTGTTAGCGCGGCAACGAAATGCACAGATGTAGTAGAAATACATCGTATTGTAGCGTTTTAGGATGGATTACCCGTAGCGAATACTAAAATTGCTATAGCCCGAAAGGAATAAAAGACAGCTGTAAGAGGTCTGAAAGCGAACCTATGATCCCGACTCGCCGAAGACATTTCTGTGGAGCACACTTTACACATAAGGTAAGTCAAGTTATGATAACAAACGTATGTCATGTTTTGGCCGCTGTGTGTAAAGTTTTATATGGTGCTCATATGCGTTTAGCTGTGATCAACTTGACGATGCATGGTGGCTAGCAAAATCTCTGCTCAGGACCCTGTTATGGAAGTGAACGTCCAGACATCCTAGATTCAACATGCATCCTTGCATTCTAGCAAACAAACTATAGAGCAGGGTTTATCAGCCTTTTGCCTACTGCGACTCCTCTCAGGTCCCGGGCTCCAGTTCGTCTTCATCGAAGTCCTTTGCTAAGACCTCGCCATATTCAACACACTGGTTATTCGTCTGACGCAAGGATTCCATATGTAATGTAGTTCGTGTCGATTGTCGCCAAGTCGTCTACATTTTGCTGCATTTGAAGTGGGAGAAGTTTCCGAATGTTATGCATTAAAAAGCAGGGCTAGTTTGTATTAGTGTGTACCATTATGTGAAGAGAGTATGACCTTGTTTAATTAAAGCCAGAGTTTGATATCACCAACTGCTCAGCAGAAAACCGACGGCGCATTTTCTCCATCATAACAAAGACTGGTGATACATGATCTTCTTATTGCCCAGCCAGGTGCTATTGGAACGATCAGGGGTTATTTTTATTTTAGTTTTTTTAAAGGTAGAATGACATTAATAGGTTGGGCAGGTGTAGATATTAAAATGGCATGCGTGATAAAAGAGAAAACATTGTTTTCTTTTGCATCCCTATATGTACTGTATGTGTTTTGTTCTTCAGGTGTCCCTTAAAATACTGTTTCTTGTGGTCATGATAAGGGCACCTGTTGCCACCTAAATGCTTCTGAAGTCAAAAAGCAACTTTCGTTGTCACATTCTCCTTAAAGGCACCCTGTGCAACTTTATGTAAACATTCAATGAAAAATAAACATTCAATTTCTAGTCTTTTTTGCACGTAGTAAGTTTCAATAACTCCATACCATTACATATCGACATTCAAGGAGCAAATATGAGACGTCGTTGTGTGGTGAGAACTGATCGTAATCGTAAACAA